>NW_021620848.1:548911-656643 GCF_004785775.1 Grammomys surdaster | reverse complement strand
ATCTATCTATCTATCTATCTGTCTGTCTGTCTGTCTATCTATCATCTATCTGTCAATCTATCTATTTATCTATCATATATCTATCCCTCTATCTAAGCTTAAGAATGGTAATGAGTTAAAGAGGCCATAGCAGAGTTCAGAGACTTTGAAAAGGCCTTAGGGGCAACAGACAAATAACTTATGGGAATGCCAACATTCTCTATAGGTACAATGTAATGAACCAGGTTTGAGGTCTGCTGAAGACGCTGTGGTAAGGTAGGTTATAGCTAATAGACAAAGTCTGAGCCAAGGTTTGGGGTGTCAAGTGGAGCCGGGTCCGGATGAAGGAATAGGCACATGGATGAATGCCAGGTACAGACAGATGGATAGGTAGATGGACAGAAGGTAGATTGAGAAACCTGCATCGACAGTGGAGACAGAGCCAAGCCAAGCTGCAGGAACAATCGGGAGTTTTCCACCTGTCAAAGACTTCATACACACTCTGGGTAGTGAGATAAGGGCTAATGGGGCCTTTAGTATTTAAGTATTTTGTACTCTTCTTTCTGGGGTCCTGAAGTGGAGATCATACCCTCCTCTTGATGCCATGCCTGATAAGTTCTCAGACCTGATTTTGCTGATATGATTTCAATACACACCATTTTTGTTTCCAGCTACTTTATTATTTATAGGAAATCTCCTTTTCTAACTGCAGTAGTAGGTATTTACTACATTGTGCTTACTGCAGGTAGGCCTAGTAGCAGAGTGCTGGACAGATGGTGGTGTACATATGACCATCATGGTGCAGAATCATGCTAATTCTGCATTTGTCCTCAAAATAGAGTCAGTTACTGCTTGTAGAACAGTCTCTCTGGACAAGGCATAGCCTGAGAAGCCAGTATTTTCCACGAAATTGAGTAACTTAGTGCAGGGCACAGCACGATCTCAACATGAGCCAATCAAGAGAAATAACTGCTGAATTATGAACTATAGCACAGTGAGAGTGCTGCTTGTAAAGTACAATAGAAACCATTGTTCTTAATCCAAGGGATGCTGTGTAGAAGGGATCAGCAATCTTGTCTATCAACAAAGATATTATGCAAAATACTGTAGTTAACCCCTACTTCCTCAGCTAGCTTAATGTATTTCCTACATCTTGAGACAAGATCTCTAGACAGTCCAACTGTATGCCTTTACATGCCTTTGAACATTGACAAGCATTTTCCATGACAGCTGTTCCAGGTGTTTAGGCAATAAATTAATCATTAGACTGAGTTGAGCTACTCAGTCTCCATCTTATTGCAAACACAGACTTCAGTTTTTATTTCTGTGAGCTCAGACAGTATTTTCTACAGATAAAGTCTCCCACTGGACTACAACGAATAGATCATTTGTTCCTCTAAGCGTCAGTGGGCATAAGCTGACTCCCTAGTTGACATTATCATCTTCAGCATTTATCCTATATTTTAAGATACCAATAATCTGAAAGTTGTTTTTACAACTATAATCAAGATGTGAACTGGGAATTTGTATTTTGTTTTAGAATTGTAGTTAAGCTCCAAACAGAGATATACTAAATCTTACAATAAATTGCAGGATCTAAATATTTAACTATACTGGGTAAATCTGAAAGAAAAGTTATGTGTGTGTGTGTGTGTGTGTGTGTGTGTGTAGTATATATATACATATATATACATGTATACTCAGTATACATGTATATATACGTATATGTATACGTATATGTATATGTATATACATATGAGTAGACTTTGAGATGGTAGATGTCAATACATGGTAAGTGAAACAGCAATTAAAAATGAGAATTAATATCTCCTAAAAAACAAAAGAATTGAGTCCTCAGTGAACATGAAGATCATCTAACACCCATTCCACTTCACCTCTAATTCTAACATGAAAGGCATTTTTAAAGTATTTTGAAGATGAAAAGCAGGTTAATCATGTTTTCAGAGTATTTCTGATGTCTCTCTTCCATTTTGCCCATGGGAAAAAAATAATTGATGAGTCAGACCAGATAATGGTAGCCAGAGCCGAAGGCTAAGCTAATCAATACCTTTGTTACTGTCATAGCCACATCTGGATGAGACGACTGGGAAAGATTGCTTGGATTTTTACTCTCAACCCTCACTAGGCCTCTTCAGTGTCTGCATGTCTGGATCCATCTCCTTAAATAGGGGAGAGTATTAACTATCTGGACTTCAGAGAAGCCTCCCTGGACCACAGAATCACATCTTCCCGTCAGGGTCTTACTTCACCCTCTCACTGTTTGATTCCAATAAAGTCTGGGAGTATCCTATACAGTCTCCAAAGCATACTCTTTGTAAATCAAATCACTCATAAGCAAGTGCCTTGAGGTTTGGTTCATCTCATTTCCCTGACATTCATCAGAACCAATGTTTCTCATTTGCTTCAGTGTCAAATAACCACCACAGCAATCTCCTCTCAGCATCCTGAGCTGCATTGCATGCTCCTTTATTTATTTATTTTTTTTGACCTTCCAGCAGTGCCTTTATTTTGTCCTAATGACAAAAGGGACAGCAAATGCATCCCTCTGTGACAGCTTCCCAGATGTGTCTGTTTTTGTTTGTTTTCATCAGACAAGAAAAATGAAACAGAGAATTTAAATGTCCCAATTTGGATTGTATAGTGAATACTTAAGTGTAGTATAGTATTTAAGGAAGACTCTTCTCATTTCACTTCATTCTATAAAAGAGGTCATTCCCAAGCAGTGTATATATGCCAGAAATAAAACTTTCAAGTATGTATTCACCCACACAATGAAAGAAGTCTTCATTTTCCCTGAAACTCTAGATATTAAAATCTATATACTTTAGTACCTGCTTTTATCTCCATGAAGGATAAGACAAAATAGTGCACAAAAATAGTATTTGATACCTGACCTTAGTTACTGAGACAAAATAGCTCACCTCAGTTCTGCACACAAACCAAGCAAGATATAAAGTTGAGCTTGTAGCTATAATTCAGTAGTAGAACACTTATCTCCCTGTTATGAGTTAGGTCTTTGTCATCTCCAGTGAAGAAAAATAAAAAGAACAGAAAGAATTATATAATTGATTTACTCGAAATCATGTTGGTACAAAACTATGGTGAATATTAAATATAAATTTATGTTAGAGTATACAAGTTTAAAAATATAGACTAATAGATGTTAAATGCATCATTAAAATAAAACATACATGTTCTATTTTCAAGTAAAAAAAACATTAAAAACTTTTAGCGTTTTTCAGCATTAAATATTTTTTTATTATCAACACATTCTACCTCCCACCCAAGCTAAATCTTCCTGGAAGAGTTTAAATGCACTACTGCTTGTTTGAATCAGAAACAGCTGGTACTTCATAACCATACACTTCATGACCCTTCATATGCTCTAAGCTCATTATTAAGTTACCTTCAGCCTTCTAGGATGTGACAGGCCCTATAAAAGAACCATCAGGGAGAAAAATCATTAGAAGCACAACCAGGCACCATCATTAAAGCCACCATCTGCTATAACAGGAAATGTCAGCAAATAGAGACTTTGTATTGATGGGCATGCTATGTTTATGCCTTTTAACTGGTCAGCAGTGTTAATTATAATTACGTCTTCATTGTAGGATTTTATAGCCTATGTGGAGAAATGAACATACACTCGATTAACTAACTGCAGACTAAATGGGAAATGATTTTCAGAGTAATGTCCCAAACACTATTAGCACTTTCTTTGTTAACTAATAGTTCCAAAATCATCGAGTACTGAGAAAACTGACCAACTGACATTGTTTCCAAGGACTCAACCTTTTCTTTATTATTAAGACTAAATTATTTCATTATTTATCTGTTACACATTTTTTTTTATAAAACTTTTTTCGAACACAATATTCAGTCATTGAGAGAGGGGGGTCTTACACTGTAAGAAGTATACTATAACAACTATTTCCACACTACATACACTATATTAGGTAATCTAATAATAATTTAAATTATGTAGGGGGAACTGGTAACCTATAATCAAGTAGAATGCTACTTAATGTGACATATGTAAGTTTTGCTAATTACAGGAGCTCCAGAACCATGAACCACATGGTATAAACCATATGTCAAAAGGATAATACAACAAAGCAGAAACAGGAAAAACTAAACAAACTAAAACCAAACCTACACCATATAGAAATCTTGTAATAATGATTTGACTGAGTCTCAGAACTTTGAATACTTGGTTCCTAGTTGAAGGTACTGTTTGGGAAGGCTTATAAGGTGTGGGCTTGTTTAAAAAGTTTGTCATTGGGGTGTGCTTTGAGAGTTTAGACTCATGCCATTTACAGCTTGCTCTGTGTGCTTCCTGCTTCTTTTTGGAGACATGAATCCCAGCTATTTCTATAGGTGTGACTGCTGCCTGCTGCCATGATTCTCTGCCATGATGAACTCATATCTCTCTGGATTTATAAGCCAAAGAGTCCTAATAACTTCCTATATCGTTCATTGGTCATGGTGCTTTATGACAGCAACACAGAAGTAAACTATTCACTTGTGTTACTAAAAGTTTGGCGCTAGGAATGGCAAAGAATACTTCTTAACTCAGATATTTAGGACATGCCACTTATTTTATTGTTCATTATACTACTGTTTACAGCTTTGAAAGCTCTGTGGAGTAAATTCAACTACATATGTTTGCAGGTCAACTATCACAGTGTTGTTTTCCTCTTATTTTTATCCTTTTTAAATTAAAATAATCATTTGACAACGAGATTTACGCTTAAAATCACATCACATGAGGCTATACAAATTCAGACCCGTCTCATGAAATGCTTACATTTTCTTTTTTAAGCTTTTTCCCTACTTCATTTTCATTATTCAGAGGACTAGACAGGCTCTCACATATGTTCACATTTTAATTAATTATGTGTGGATTAAAAAGCTTCTTTCATTAAGTACAGGAAAACATTGAATTATGGTAATTGATAGATCAAAAGTCTTAGAATAGACTTCTGTTAACATGTTATAGATTTATTTATAAAAATTAAGTATCAAATATAAGTTTATGCAAAACAATTAAAGTTGGAAAGTAATACATGATAGCACTCTGAAACATTTCCCAGAGAATAGGAAATTCAAGTATTTCTGAGTCAACGGTTCAAATGTACAAAAGGATAAAACAAGTCCATTTGAAATGCATGTGTCTTACTGAAAAGCAAATAATGAACAGAAATAATTGGAGACCATATCTACATTAGGGTTGTGTGTATGATAATGTGTACATGGGGACATATTTAGAAGAAAGCCTATTGGGGATTCTTGTCTTAGAAGCAATATAACATTCATAGCAAAGGGTTTTCCACATTTGCTTTAGCAGTTAGTCTGATTCATTTCCTGTTATTTTCTAGGTTAAGTATTATCCATATGAATATGAAAAAAATTAGAGAACAAAAATAACAGCCCTGCTGGTTGGTCTCGGTGTCTCACCCTCTACTCCGACACTCCATAATACAAGGTCCCTGCTGGTTGATCTCGGTATCCCACCCTCTACGCCGACGCAATACATCACTCCGTAATACAACACTCCATAATACAACACTCTGTAATACAAGGTCCCTGCTGGTTGGTCTCGGTGTCCCACCTTTTTGTTCTCTTTGCAATAAAACGTGGAGAGTGGCAAAGTCAGAGACCACAACAGGACAGCAAGGATTTGAGCGTTGTCCTTTCCACAGTTTCTGCTTTGAGGTAGATTTTCTGAAATAAATCTCGCACAGACACGGACACAGGTATAACTACAGATATACACAAGCACAATCCTCTAAAGCATCTGTGAACGTTGACATGCGAATGGGAAGAAATCAATTCATTGTAGATGAGTCTCCCAAGAATTCAAGGGAGTTATTCTGTAGGACAAAGACATTCTGGATGGAAATCATCAACTGCACCCAGAAATGGCTGACTTAACTACAGGTGTCAAGGTTTAATGCCTTGATCTCCTCTGACTTACACTGAAGAATTTGCTAAGGTAGTAATCATGTTTAGTCAATAAGGGATATCTGGTTATGTTTGTACTATGTGACCTAAGGAAACAAACTCTGTTCTCCATATTTTGTGTCTGTTCATTTCAGTTAATGTTTATTCCTTTTTAATATATTTGTATAATTTGTTACTAACCAACTCTGTCCTTTGCATGTATAAGAACTGGTTGTGTTTCTGGATCACTTGTTAATTAATAAGCCCTATTCATATTTCCCTGTTCTGAGAAAGTTCTGCAGCTACTACTATATTAACTACAACTAAATTTTTAATACTAGCACATTTTACATTTCATGTGGACAAGATAAACAAAGAATGAACAGCACTTTCACCTTAAAATTCCCTGTTGCATGTCTTGTGATTGGCAAGATACTCAAGTTTCTTCACTAATGGAAGTCTCCAGGCTCTTCTTCCTGCTTTTTAACACAATTAGTGATAACCTTTGCAGTGTAGCTGTAAAATATATTTATTTATGGCCCATACATTATGCAAATAACTTTTCTTCATTTCCAGATGCCTCTCACTCTACTACATTTGTTGTTCCATGCAAGCAAGGATACTTAAAGAGTGTAGCAAATATTTATTTCTTAAGTTATTAAGCCATTAAGTGATTTGATATTTATATTATTATTATATTCCAACAGGGGGGATTTACTAGTACGATCAAAACCCAGAATAATAGTTCAGTTCACACTACATCATATCAGATCTGTGTGGTTTGAATATTGTTTGTGTTTACCAAGGATGAACTGTTACTAATGACTTGGTCCCTGGGGTTTTCCTACTGAATGATGACAGTTGCAACCTGATCTGGCTTGTACATACAAGTGTGGTAAGGTAAAATTGTCTCTTCATAGAAACTTTTAGGGAGAACCCCCATTTCTCACCTTATACTTATGCATAAATTACATATCCATGGGATTCTACTCAGATGCATCATAAAAAGGGATTTCTATAGTAGAAAATGATAATATGACTGAATTTATCAATGAAATTAGATAACGAACAAAACACAGTCTCTTATGTCCAGCCCATCCTTCATTTAGACCCCATATAAAGCAACTACAGGCTGTAGAGTACAGCTTCAACCTTCTCACTCAGCCCTACTGTCAATTATGACAGTATGGCATGCTCTAGTTTCTTTTTGAATAACTTTGTGAGCACTTAATCTTTTATTCTTGTAGTAAGAAGTCAAGAACGTGAAAACATCTGGCTCAGGCCCTAACTCTCTGTAATCAATGAAGGTGATTAGGGGTCTACCTTTCAAATTTGGATTGGGAAAGCAGTCTGTTCCTTTCTTTTCTCTTGTTCAAGATGTCACTTATACAGCATCTTGCTATGATCTGCACCCATTTGCTGACCTAACCACCATCCAAAAACTGGTCCATATCTGATTGCCTGACTTTGGACATGAGCCTTCCAAACTGTGAGCTAAATAAAACCCTTTTCACGGTATGCTTCATAAAGTATTTTGTTACAGGAAGGCAAAGCTGCCGAATACATAGTCATTTAGAAATTTAAAGAAATTGGCACTGCATTTAGCACATGCTTTCACAATTACCAGCTAAGAATTGTAAATGTAGTAATTTATACTGGCTTAAAATGTCTACCTATAAGCAATCTGTTTTATGGTTTACTAGTCAAAGGCAGTTGCACATATGTGTTTAACATGAGAAAAATGGAGCAAGACTTTCTGTAGATATTTTTAATCCTATTCTTGGGTATCTACCCTGCCTTTGACCATTTTAATTCCTGGAAAACACGCACACACACACACACACACACACACACACACACACACACACAAAACCTTCATATTTATGGTAATCCTTAACAGCACTAGAACTGGACAGATATCTACCCTTTATGTTACTAAAATCTATTTCCTACAAATAGCCCTAAATTATTACTTCCTGTTTCTTCCAGTCTACTCTTGACTGGAATTGGCTAGCCCTCAGGCCTCCTAACCCATGGCATCCTTTTCTTTCTCCTCACCTTCTTTTCTCTCTCATTTTCTCCTCTGATCCCCAGACCTGTGAACCCTAAAACATGCCTTCTGCTTAGCTATTGTCTCTCGGTATCTTACCATTCAGAAATAACTTGGGGGCAAGGTCACACAGCACAATTTGTCTCTACTTGCAGACTCTTGTCACTGGGACAACCAGGTCATACTTAGCATCACAATATACAGGAAAAGACCAGACCTCAACAACTTTCTAACAAAGATAAACTTGTATCATATACATAAATACCATACTGCTATGACTTCCTATCTTTTATACTCAGTCTTTAGCTGATGTTCTCATAGCATTCAACTTAAATGTCTAAGCTTCAAACTATGTAATTACAACTGACAAGAAGTAATAGGTTCCTTTTTGTCCTTCACTAATTTTAAGACCAAAAAAAAAAAAAAACCTTGATCACATATTTTTGCCTTGTATTCTGTTTTATAACTTAAATTACTTAAAGATCTTAAATGGTAAATGTGACATTTGCTTGCACCTCTCTAGTCTTCAGTCAACATCAGGTCAGTGTCTTCTTTCCCCTTCCCCTAGAGATTCACCTATCCTAGCTGGATTCATATACTCAAAAGCTCTGGGCAGTACATAATTTCTATTTCTACACTCAGTTGTCACAATAAAATCCAGTTTCAGTTCTTGCTCAAACAACTGTGAAGACAAACCAAACATGAGGAACAAGATAAGTTTTTTTTTTGTTTTGGTTTGTTTTTATTTTTCCTTAGCAAATATGGCAAGAGGCCACTTTAAAGCCAGCACAAAGGGAAAAAGGTAATTTAATGAATTATAATCTGACATTTTTAGAATACAATTCTGCCTCAGAGAAAAGCAACCATCAGTGACAGTCTGCTTAAAGGTGTGACACAGTTAAAGGAATCTAATTGGGTGATAATGTATGTGAGTTACCTATTTCTTCCTGGTACCTCATTATTTCAAGCAGAAGCATAGAAAATAAAGAGGAAAATTGATTACTTAGGTAGAAAAGCTATTCAGTTACTGAGCACATTCTTTAAGCTTTGGTTTTCCTACATTTATAATACAAAATCACAACAAGAAATTTCTGAATCTATAGTGAGAATGTTTGTAAAAGACTGAACACGGGGCTTACCTGTAACAACTAGGCTTTCTATATTCACCAACTAAATTATTAATTTTGAAGGATGGTTTAGCAAGCAATATTTTCAGAAAAGTGTAAACCCATAAAGGATGGGTAAGTCAAAACAACTACTCTGTCACTTCTTTCAGTCAGTAAGGCAGGAATACAAACATGAACACTGAAAGGAACAAGTTACAGCCATCTGCTAGCCTCAAAACCACTGTCCATGCAAATGTATATAAGGCTGATAGATGCAACATAGCCTTTTAGACAAGCCTGGCTCATGTAACTGATAAGGTAGCAATATAAACGTGTCCTTTTGCCCTTATCAAAGTTTTCTTTCTTTTACTTTTTCTTGTTTTCTTTTTTCATTAATTGGTTTCTTTATTCCCTTTACATCCTGATCACAGCCCCCTTCTTCTTCTCCTCCCAGTCCTACCCTCACAGATCCTTCCCTGACACTACCACTCACAAAATGACCTCAACATAAAACCAGATACAGTAAATCTGATAGAATAGAAAGTGAAGAATAGCCTTGAATGCATTGGCACAAGACTGAGAACCAACAGCTCAGGTTCTAAGATTAAAAATAAATGGGACCTCATGAGACTGAAAAAGCTTCTGCAAGAATAAAGATAACATCAATAACACAAAATGGCTCCCTACAGAGTAGGAAAAGATCTTCATCAACCTTACATCTTACAGAGGACTAATATCCAAAATATAAAAGAACCAAATAAATTAAACAGGAACAAACCTCAGGGTAGGGGAATGGTAGGGCACTGGGGCAAGAGTGGGTAGGCACGTGGGGGAGCACCCTCATAGAGGCATGGGGAGGAGGAGGGGATAGGGAGGTTGTGGAGGAGAAACTGGGAAGGGAGATAACATTTGAAATATAAATAAATAAAATAACCATTAAAAAATTTTTAAAAATGGGGTACAGCGCTAAACAGAGAATTCTCAACAGTGAAACCACTGATGACTGAGAATCACTTAAAGAAAAGTCCAGTGTCCTGAGTCATAAGGAAAATGGAAAACAAAAGGACTCTGAGATTCTATCTTACACCCATCTGAATGTCAGAATAGATAAGATCAAAAACTCAAGTGACAGCACTCGATGGCAAGAATATGGAGCAAGAATTTTTCTTTATTTTTCTAAAATTTAGAATCATATTTTCCTGAGGCCTAAGTGTCTCTAAATTGTATGAAGATGAAGATGAATTTGAACTTCTGTCTACCTTGCCTCTACTTCCTAGGTGATAAGATCACTGGATTTACAGACATAAGCCACTAGATCCAGGTCACATGGTGCTTGGGTTTGAATTCAGGGCTTTGTGATGCTACACAAGAATTCTACCAACTTCGCTTTTTAGATGCCCCTGCCACGTTTAACCTGAATGGAAACTGACTTTTCAATTCTTTTAGAAATCATATTTTTCTAAAATGTTTTTCCACCTTCTGTGCTTATGGGAGTCTCCAATGTTGTTTTGATTACTGATGCACAGCATGGGGTATGATCTCTGATTGTTTTCTAAGCTCTTGCGACATTTGGGCATTTATCATTTAAATTTAAGATATGACTTCATGAATCAGCAAGATATGTCAATACCCCTCTGTTTTCAAATATGATTTCCCTTTTTATTTTCTGCTTCACAGTGGTCCCTGAAATTTCAAGTAAGGATCACACCTTAATCCTCAGTTTTTAATCCTTCTTGTCCATCACAATCTCTATGAATCTTTAATTTGATTTTAACTTATCTGTACTGTTAGTTCTTGAAGTAAAGACAAGTGATATTTTCCCTTGCTTTAGTTCTTTCTAACTAGTTTGCCTGTCTCTCTCTCTCTTTCTCTCTCACTCTCTCTCTCTCTTTTTTTTTTTTTTTGTTGCTCATCAGTCACAGAAAATATACCTTATAGACTCAGGAAAATATTTACTACATCTCCCAAAATTTTATGATACTATACCCTGTAATAATAATAATGACAATATAAACTTTAAATAACACTACTGAAGTACAATATTTTTTGTGAAAAGAATTTACAAGCTTGGGGTGGTAGATCAGTGGGCAAATCACAGGCCTCCATGTTTTGAGGTCTAAGGTTAGCTTCACAGAGTCCATGTAAAGCAAGACACAGTGATGTGTATACATGTAACTTCAGAGCTCTTTCATTGAGATGGGAGGTAGAGACAAGAAAAACTCAAAGCTCACAGGACAGTTTGCCTGGTTTATACAGTGACAACTAGAAGATGCTTTGCCTTAAACAAGGTCATAGGCAAAAGTAATATCCATGTTTGTCTTCTGACTTCAGTATACTCACCATGGCATGTCCACACCCATATTTAAACATAGAAAGAAGAAAACTTGAATACACATACATGACACGCACACTATTACAACCACCATCACCCCAGACACATAACACATATACACACACACCACATATACCAACATACATTCCACACATACACAACACATACATCACACCACATATACACACGTATATACACATAGCACAGCAGAGCATACACATATGCACTCACATTCCAAATGGATAAAAGTGTTTAAGACTTGTATTAGAAACATAAAAACATCATAGAATATCGAGGTTAAGCATACTGAGAACTACTAAATGGCTATTTACAGTGAAAAAACAAATTAGCAAATCTTGATTAAAAATGTTTTATTTCCGTATTAATTTTTGATAAGTCATTAAAAAACAAATATGTATTTGATAATAACTATTTAGGAAAATACCTATATCAATGATGAAAGTTTCCACTAATTAAATTTTCATTATAATTGAAGTTTACCCTTTAAAATAACATGACTATTGCTTTATTATATATTGCAGTGTATATTTATTTCATCTTTAAGTACAAGAATGCAAACTGCTCTATTTTAAAGGTGAAAAAATATAATGCCTAGGCTAAACAGAGTAGATGTGGAATATTTCCATTTAGAAACACCCATTTTAGTGGATTTTAAATATATTTTACAGTTCTTGAGATATAAAGTGGATACTTTACTTTTAAAGTCTTCATTTGTTTATGCCTACACGTTAGGACCCTTTGCTACATCTTTGACAATGAATTTGCTAAACCAAATCTTGAAATTTTACTAAGTCAAGATTATTCATGTTATACCCCTTTACGATTACATTTACAAATATTTCCCATGTAATATCATTAATTTATTTGATATCATATACGTAGCCTCTAAACAGCTGAAGATATTTTTAAAAATTCACTGTGTATGAAATTATCAAAGTTGATGTTATAAACAAGTTGAAGACAGTGTTAGACCCTAGTGCTTGTTAAAGGTTACATGTATGTATTGTTAGGGTGTTCAGAGAAACACAAAAGGCCCTAATTTATATCAAAATCTACTGTTTCAACAGTTGTCAAGTCTTGCTTGGTCTTATGTAAGGCACAGCATGAGATGGTTTCTTGCCCCTGCAACAGAACCAGTAGGGTGTGGTCTTCCAGGAGTGTTGATGGTGGCTGTAGGCATAAGGTTAGTTTGTATAATAATGTACACATTTTCAGGCTCTACCTTCCAGAAACGTCCTCTCTGACATGATAATCAGAGATAGCACAGGTCCAAGAAGAGAGCGTGTGGCTAATATCTAAGCAAAATGGTAGAATGCTGTGACTTTCAGGACAGCCCTTAAGGCTGTGGGAAAAAAGCTGAAAACATGAGTTTGAAAAAAAAAATATATATATATATATATATTTATATATATATATATAATTTCTCATCTATGTAAAATACAAAGATGCAATTCGAATGGTATAGGGGTTTCACAGATTTAAAGAAATGAAGGCACCTGCTTGTCAGAAAGATACTAAGGAAGGAGATAAAGAGATTTAGGGAGGGTAATCACAGCACAAGAACCTACCCAAAAAAGTTTTCTTGTTGTTGCTGTTGCTGTTGTTTATACCTACAAAGACAAATAGATTCCTGAGGTCAAGGTCAGCCTGAGATAGAGGGAGTTTAGGTCCAGGCCCAGGCAGGGTAGTAAAGGTAATTTCAGATTGGGTCTCATCCAGCTATCTCACTGTCTGTGCTTTTGCTTGTTATCTCTTTTTAAGAATCAAAGGGCTGGGTTCAAGCAGTGCTGATTCATGGGATAATCAAAACGGAACCCAGGGTAATGAATGAATTGATATGTAAAATGAAAGACTCAGCTTTTGCAATGCAGAGCTATCCAAAGAGGTTACAGGATAGAAAGAGACAGCTCTCTGGAGCAGAACAGAACACAGAGGGTAATCTAGAAAGCTGTCTTGAGCAGAAAATAGGCTGTCACCTTGGACCCAGGATTTTGAGTTGTTTGTTTCACTGCTCTCAAACATCCTTTCTCACAGAACCCTTCTCCAAGCTGAAGCTAGTCCTCATATTAAACTTCTATTAAGACCCAGGGAGAATTTCAAATTGCTACACAGATAATAGAACTGAACACAGAAACATAATCTCTCAGTCCATGTACTTTAAACCAGAGAAAATGATGAAATGAAGTTTCTGTTTCCTCTACCTACATGGTCTTCTGTCTTCAAAACAAATTCCTAAACCAAGACTCTGGCAGAAGGGAGAAGCAATTCAGAAGAGACATGCTTCAGAGAAAGAGTTCTTACAGTTCTGCAAAAGCCAAAATGAGGACAGAAAACCACAGGCAGACATGTAATTGGGAAATTTTCTCTTTTAAAAATTTAAAGTCAGCTGTGCATGGTGGTGCAGACCTATTATTTCAGCTACTTGGAAGACTGCAGCAGGAGGATTGCAAATTCAAGGCCTATGTGGACTACAGATTAAGTCCAATGCTTTCCTGAATAACTTAGTGAGACCTGCTCTTAAAGCAAAAACTGTAGAAAAGGTTGATTTTATAGTGAATGATAGTGTTTGTTCAGCATGAGAGGACACCTAGGGTAAACCCCTTTTACCTTTCCCAGAATAAATCAAAGCCTAGATGTCAGCTGAAGGAACTATAGAATCTACAAGCAAAACCATAGTAAGTAAATGTTCACTAGGGGAAAAAATATCAAATTAATTATTTTGGATAAAGTGTAAAATTACAAAATATTTGGTTTGACTGAATACCACTCTCTCTCTGTCAGGCAGATTCCTGCTTTATCATTCGATCTTTAGCAAATAGAGAGTTGTATTGGTAAAGTATACTAGATAGAATTTTATGTAACCCAGTCACTTAAAATTAAGTTGGTTTATGTCAGCTACCATTTGTTTTTAAATAGATAAAATTAAAAGTCCAAGAAACATGATAATAACATTGTTTTTCCTGTTACACTTATAAAGCATAAAGATATAAAGGTTTATGCAATTTTATAAACGAATATATAAATGCTTAATAAAAACACAATAACAATTCATTGTGGTAGATAAGATAATGTATAATTACTACTTTCATATACAGTTGTAGCTTCCAAATTTTCACTAATATTTATATAATATCCATAGGAAATGGAAATCCTGAAGCCAGCCTTATTTAAAGCTGACGATACTACATCTAAGAGGGAATAGTCTTATGTAGCTATGGAGAAAGAAAAATATAACCTGCTATTGCTATTTTTCAAAGTTTCTGATCTCACCAATAATAATAGTATCAAAGGCATGTAATATATACATATATATATATATATATATATATATATATATATATATATATGATGCACACACACATACAAATGTAGACTTTTCCGCATTTTCCTTCACTCAGGGCAATAATAATCTATCATGAATAGACTTGTGTCAAAAGTAATTGCCCACTTACTAATACACAACCATTCATTTAACTTTGTGAGACTTCTATATCGAATAGAGCATTATTGAGGACAAAGCTAGTCTGCTTTTTCTGATTTTTTGAAAAACACTTAGGTATAACTCATGTGAGAACTATATTAATAAATGGAAAAATAGATTAGGCAACAGGAGACATTAATCTATTTTATCTTTAAAAGTCTTGTTGATCTAACATGATTGTTTTACCTGTGACTTTTATTTTGTAAGGTGAGGTGCAAGAGCATAAGCAATAGTTATCAAATTCCACAGAAAACTGAGAATTTATAATGAAATTATAGTTCATTATTTCTGCTGACCAAAGAACCGGTTTCAACTAACATGTCCTATTTTAATATTACAAACTATTTTAATGTGTTTAAGCATGCCTGGTTTTGTTAAGTGTATGAAACATTAAACATGCAAGTTTTATAACTGAATATAGGTGGACCTGCACTTTGAATATACTTATTAAATGACTAAAATTACATCAATTTTATTTTTTCCTCTTTTTAACTGCTTAAACTATAGTCATCCTATATGTTTGGAAAAATTGCCAGCTTTCACTTAATATCTGCCATTTACCTAGATATAAGCTCCTCTAACATATATTTCCTTTTATGCTTTATAAAAAAAAAAAATTGTAGCCCAGGCCAGCTTGGCACTCATGGTCCTCATGCCTTCATGCCATCAGCATGTGCATCAATGTAGCCAGCTTCTTTTGTACTGTTTTTTGTTCTTTTGCAATTAAGGACTATCTGTCTGTTATGAGATGCTTCACCTGATTTCTATCTTTGAGAATATTGGAATTTTAAGTGACACGGGAAAAATATTTACAGATTATAAAAACTTTAAAAGACTAAACCAGTGACATGAAAGCAAGTGTTAAAAGAATGTTAAAATTCATAGAGAAGTCTGGGACCCTCCCCCCCATCTGAATTAAGGTGAGCAAGTTCACAAGCTCACAAGTTTCAGGAACTAGCTGGCCACAAGCCAGATGGCAGGTCAGGTAGGTCATTCTGGGAACTGGCTTACCACAAAGGATAGCAGAACTAAAGGTACAGGTTGGCTGAGTTACTCCAGGAAATTGCTGCTTACAATGGTCAGGTTAAGGTCACATTCCTGAATAGAATGTGTACAGGATGTTTCCCACTCCCCAACCTGGTCTGTGACTAGCTGAATAATAGGTTGAAATTTTCCAACTATTTTTATGATGTAGGCTGGGATTTCTCCAGTGTCCCCTCCTGGTTTCCCCCTTCACCCCTGGTTTGCAGTTTTCTCCTTTAAATGCCCCTTGTCCCCGAGCCTCGGAGTCGACACTCCTCCTGGGAATCTCGGCCTCAGTCGACTGATATCCCGAAATCCTGAAATAAAGCCTTTTGCAGTTTGCAGCAAGTTAGGTCTCTCTCGCGATTCTGGGTAGTCGGAATCTCCTGTGGCTTGAGTGGGGGTCTCCCCACTCCGGGGGCCTTACAGTGTGACCTACTATACTGGGTGTTTTATAATATATAGCAGTCACTATTGCTCATGAGTTCTCTCATATCCAGATTTCATCCATGTTATTTGAGAGATTGAGGTACGCAGTTCTCTTCCTCACAGTTTTGACTAGTGCCTTAGAGTAAAAGTAGAGTTTAATAAATACTGAATGAATATAAGTGAGTAAATGAATAAATAAAAGTATAAAAGCATACTTTGACCATTGATGATTCACAACTATTTTGTGCCTTCAAATCAACTATTTAAGCTAGTATATTCTATGTGACATCTTAATAAAGCAATCTAAAATTTTCACTTCTATTATAAAACTACCTCTAACTCAAGTATTGATATGTGTCTATGCCTGCTATAGCATCAGCTCAAGCAGTTATGGCAAGTGTCAGCATCCATGACAGTTTTATAGCTGAGGGTGTCAAACTCTTTCTGTCACATTTAAAAAATGTTTGATGACTTGGCAGATTGGAGGCCCCAGTACCTCAGTCATTCCCATACAAGTGAAATTTTGAGGATTACAAGCCTATATGCTAGAACATAGTCTATAAGTACCTCCACACGACAGGAAAGACATTCTGAATCAAAACTGTAGTATTTACAGAGTTCACCTGGTCATGCTGAGTCTGTGGAGGGACATAAAAATTGGTTCCAGGAAATATGCCAGATATCTGGATGGTCTTCCAGTGGCAAAGCTCGCATCTATCCAAAGGATTTAAAGAATAAACCACTGGCAAATTTAGCATGTGTGATCTGACTTTGCACAGGAACTTTCAAATGTGAGGTAGGCATGTGGGTGCCCAAATAGAATAGGGAAATCATGGAGCATTCAAGCATCAACTAGGAAAGAATGCATCCATACCCTGCCCCAAGCAGCTCTCACCTTAACTCTACCATTTTTATTTAATACCAATGCCAAGTTATTTTCAACATAACTCTCTCTTCATTGCCTCCCTAAACCTCTCCATTTTCCTTCCATTTTTTTAACATTTTCTTCTGGTGGTCTTTGGTGAGATCTCTGTCTTTCAACCTCCTGAGACCTGGAGCTATCTTAGATTGTCTGATCTCATTGCCTTGTCCTGTTTTTATTCTACTCTGACTCCTAACTGCTACATCCCACTGTGTTGTTATTGCTCCCTCATTCTTCTTCCTTTTCCCAATTCTGCTTTTATATTTTCTGCTCATAATCACGCTATCTTAAAACACACTATTCTATGAGCATTTCTTCTTCCTACAATGATTGAAATTAAAGAGGAAATTTCTATTTGTCTATTATTGTATGTTCGTATTAGGCCTAAACTTTGAGAGTGACTGGTTTTGTACATTTCTCTGCTTCTAAAGGAGGACAGGACTTGTCTTAACACCCCAAACAGCAGTCTAGCAAAGAAAAATGACACCTCAACTCTACCATTTCTTAAACATTGCAAACACTCCTACTGAAAGAATATGATGGAAATATAATGACAAACAATGAGGGCAGTGTCATGGCAAGGAGCCTTGCAACCAAACCTGGTAGCATGTGTTTGATTTCCAGAACTCATGGCAGAAGGATGGAACTGACTGAAGCAGGTTGTCCTCTATCACACAAGCACCATGGCATGTGGACTTACACATACATATATACATAGCATGAATACACTTTTATATTCAAAATAAATATGACTGCCATCCAGAGTGTGATCACCAACTGTACTACTCAACATTCTTAGCTTCACTGGACATCTTGTCAGATCATTCATTACTCAACCCTAAGGTGGTGTGCATAGATTGAGAACCACTTCAACTAGAAACACTAGAGTGACTTCTCCGCAAATCCCTAACATTTATAAAGATGGGGTAACTCTTTGGAAGCAGAAATCCAACAAAAAGGACTGTATTTATGCTCATCTCCACGAGAGAAAACAAGTACTGGATGTACTCTAGAATGACTCTCTCTGATAAGCATAGAGATGAAATAAAAAGATGTAACAATTAGCAAGATCAGTTTATTCTGGTATGTATATGATATATTTATATATATATATGCACACACATGTATACATACATGTATATACATATATACACATATACATATATACAAATATACACATATACATATATACATATGTGCATTTACATATACACAAATATATATATGCATATATATGTATATATATACACGTATATATATATATATACGTGTATATATATACATATAGTGGGTCTGTTGCTCATACGTAAGTGTGGGTCCTGTGGGGCTGAGTTGTGGATCCTGTGTGTCTGGAAGGCTCAGGGGGACAGAAGCTTGGGAATTTGACTGAGTTTACTCCACAAGGCGCTGGGCAGATGTCGGGCTGTGACAAGTCACAGAACTCTGCTCCAGGCATGGAGAGATCCCAGTCTGAGGTCCCACGGAGACAAGAGTTCCTAGGTTGGGGGTCTCCAGGCCAAGGCAGCTGGTGGGAGACCAGTGGTCTCAGCCCTTTGGCATGCAGGTGCCACTAGGAGACAACAGAAGGACTGAGACAGGGAGCATATGGGCTGGACTGGCCTGCAGCCTAGAGGGACAAGGGAGAGAAGCTCTGGTGGTGACCCATGGGGTAGATGAGACTCTTGGTCTAGGTGACTCACTTGGCTGGGTCATGGCTGGCTCAGCTAGCTTGCTTGAGTTGACAGACCTCCATGGCTGGAACACAGAGAGGTCCTCGGGTGGGAGATTAGATTGAAGGCTTTCTCTATGGTTCTCCACAGCAGGCCCCAAAGACTAGAGGAAGTCCAAGGTTTTAAAATGTTTATTGTTATGGTGAAAAGTAGATGAAGCTGTACCCTGTGTCCTCAGGGCAGGGCTGAGGTCAAATACTTTTTGTGAGTAGGAGGAGAGTCTGGGAAGGATTGTTTAATTGGCTATGCCCTCTGGCCTTTAGGTATCTTATTAATATGGAGATCTCTTGAGGCTCTAAGGCCTGTAGTCATACCCTCTACCTGTGCTACCTGTGCTACTTGACCTGAGGCCATAAACCTTTCTTTGGGAGGGGCTATAGATAAGTAAAAGGAACCAGGACCCAGGAGCAAGGCCAAACACCTACCATCCCATGAGGGTATTATCCAGGGTTCAAGGCCCTGAGCTCGACCAGGTGCCTAGCTACCTAACTGCCTCTCACAGTTCACTGCCATATATATATATATATATATATATATATATATATATATATATATATAATCTCTGTGTGTGTATATATGTATATGCATGTATAATTTGCTTTTTTCTGTCTCAAGTATGTAGTTCTGGCTGGCTTAGAAATCATTATATAGACCACACTAACCTAGAACTCACAAAAATTTTACTGCTTCTGTCTCCTAACGACTACAATTAAAGGTTTGTACCTAGTTTCATATTTTTTTTTACTATCCTTTGATTTCTTTTTCCATCCACCAGGAAAACATTTCCATATATTTTTAAATACACAAGAGGATATTTTTAAGGTCTCTCCCTTAGGAGGGAAGTAATCCAAATATTTGAATCATGTATATCTGTGGGTTGTGCTTTTTAGATGAACAAAGCCACTTTCATTTGCTCTGAACTTGAATTACCTTAGAAATGAAGAAGATTCTAAAAATACAAGTCTCAGCTGAATACTGTCTAAACAATATGTCACCCTAGATGACTTTTTTTATTATAATGCAGTGTAAGAAATAACAAAAGCATTACACAGAAATACAATGTCATCCTTTAGCCACTCTGGCTCTGGAGTGATCTTCCTTCCATAAGTCCATATCAAATGGGAGTTTGTGTCACAAAACATAGTAACTGCCTACATAACAAAAACATCCTCTTTTAAATTTTAAAAATGAAAAAAACGAAAAAGAAAATTGAAAAACTTAACAAATCAGCACAAGTGACTCCTATGCTTTTAGTTTTTTTAGATTTATTAATTTTATTTTATTTGTATGAGTGTTTTTCTGTTGGAGTCCATCCTTGTATGGGTTCAACACCCTGAAAGAGGTGTGCACAATAGTTATGTGTATGTGTGTGGGAGACTTGGACCAGGAAGTGCAGCTCACACACTCTGGCACTGAGACAACCCAGGCCACCTTTATTTATACACTCAACTTTTTTTTTTTTTTTTTTTTTTTTTTTTTTTTTTTTTTTTTTTTTTTTGGTTTTTCGAGACAGGGTTTCTCTGTATAGCCCGGGCTGTCCTGGAACTCACTCTGTAGACCAGACTGGCCTCGAACTCAGAAATTCTCCTGCCTCTGCCTCCCAAGTGCTGGGATTAAAGGAGTGCGCCACCACCGCCCAGCTTTATACACTTGATTTTTTTCACAGCTGAGAAAGTTTTCCATTCATCTTCTCATTTTCTCACATACAATCTCTTTTAAGACCTTCCTACAGTTAACAATAATGTACACACTGTACTTTTCTCTTCTTTTTCCTCTTCAATCCCTGTGGTTTCTTGCTAACCCAGGAACTGTATCAAGAAAGAGGAAACATAGCTTCACCAAGTAGTTCATGTGTAACCCAGCACATTTGTACATAATCAAGTGACAGTCCTCAGAGACAAACAGAAATGATTAATAGTCTCACCTTTCTTTTTCTGATTTTGAAGAAAGTCTGTCACAGACAAAGTGAAAATAAAAACTGCCCTTATTAAAGGCAAGAATGCAAACACAAGGGGAAAATGAACCAGGTATTCCCTTGGTAAAGGCTAGGAGATTCTGCATGAATATTCCACAGATCCTTGCCATGTGGAGACCCAACTCCTCCGGCCTTTCTATACGGAGAGCCTTCTATATTACATTGTGTATCTTTCTGAGCAGAGGCTTTGCCATCTCCACTTTTCTTTCTTCGCTGTCTTTGTGGAACACATGTGTCTGGTGCTTAGAGGTCAGAAATGGGCATTGACTCGTCTAGAACTGGAGTTAATTAATGGTTGTAAGAAACCATATGGGTTTTGGGAATTAATCCAGGTCCTCTGCAAGAACAATAAATGTTTTTAACTGTTGAGAAAACTCCTCAGTCCAAACTGTACCCATTTCATAAACCACAAGATGTGAAGATAAGTGTAAGTCCCAATAAAATAATTGTGGGGAATTTTTGTATTGAACTTTCATCAGTAGATATGTCATTCTGACAAAAGAGTAAATAATAGCATCGAACCTAAATGATATCACATAATAATGGATATAACAAACGTCTGCAGGATATTTTGTGTGAATATTAATGTGGTTCACTCCTTTAAATATGGAATTGGAAATTGTACTCAGGCTACTGACATTCTTGGTAAGTGCCTGTACTTGCTGAGCATATTGTTGGCCCTATCTACATATAGAAGAAAAGGCATTAGCTGCTTATCTTTTGCAAAACCTTTTCAAGGATGCTTGAATAGCAAACAGCTTGTGATCCTATAGATAAGCTATTGATAATACCTCCCTCTGGAGCATAAGGGAAGTTTATATCATGAATAGAATAGTATGATTTTGCTCAAGTCCAAATTTGTCAGGTTGTGACTGTGACCTTAAAAAGTTGGTAGTTGCCGGGCAGTAGTGGTGCACGACTTTAATCCCAGCACTTGGGAGGCAGAGGCAGGAGGATTTCTGAGTTTGAGGTCAGCCTGGTCTACAGAGTGAGTTCCAAACAGCCAGGGCTACACAGGGAATCCCTGTCTCAAAAACAAATAAATGAATAAATGAATAAATGAATGAATAAATAAGTAAACAAATAAGCAAAGTTGGTTGTTTCCTAAACTCAGAGCTGCTCAGCTGTGAACCAAATCTCTGTACCCATCATCTACCTGTATCCATGGATGAATGGTCCCTTGATTCTGGTGGTAAAGGATGGTAATATGAAACAGATAAAATTGCTGAGATTATGCTGTGATGATACAAATTATTACACATCTAAAATTGCAATATGCTAACTAATTGTTTGCTTGAAAATAAGGTAATTTCTTGAATATGATAGAGAGGTGAAGGTTAAGTAACATAAGACAGATTTATTTTGAAATCACAATATTCACTTCTATCTTTAGGTACAGAATGCCTTGCTGGGTAGCTTAGTAAGTATAGGCTCTGGATACCAACTCTTCTAGAATAAAGTCCAAGAGGCTAAAACTGAATTCCAGATTAGAGAAAGATGCTCATTTAACATTGCTTCAAAAAATACGTTAAATTTTTTGGAATACAAATTAACCAAGGAAATGACAGTATCTGCAATGACAACTTACAGCTCTGAAGAAGTTGAAGGCACCAGAAAATATAAAACCCTCCATTCATATGGATGAGAAAAATTAGTAGTATGAGAATAGCTATCCTAACTATATGAGCTATTCTTATCTGCAGAACAAGATGACCACAGCAACTTTTGAAATAGAGGCTTTGACAGGCTTAGTCCATTCTCTTCATGATAAGGAACATGGATGCCTGCAGGCAAATGCTGGAGCAATAGCTAAGAGCTACATTCTGATCTGTAGGTTGGCAAAGGTAAAGAGACAGGGCCTGGAATAGGCTTAGGATACTCAAAACACACCTCTATTGAAACACTTTCTCTGACAAAGCTATTCCTTCTAATATTTGTAATCCTTTCAAACAATTTTATTCCCTGCTGACCAGGCATGCAAATATATGATTCTATGGGATCCATTCTTATTCAAATCCTGCCATTCTCCTCCTTGGCCTCTATAAGCTTATAGCCATGTTACAGTAAAAATGCATGTTGTTCAACTTCAAAAATCTTCATAGCCTTTCAGTCTCAAGACTGCTTAAAAGTCCAAAGATTCTTCTAATATCCAAGGCATCTCTAACTATAAACCTTATAAAATAGAAATGAAAAAGCAGATCACATACTTCCAATGAAAAATAACAAAGAATATACATTACCATTTTAAAATGGAACACAAGGAGCATAGTTGAGGAAATATATGAAAGAAAGGCTGAAAACCAGCAAACTCAAATTTCTCTGTCTCTGTGTCTGATGTCACAGCATGGTTCAGGTCTCTAAATCCTTTTAGCTTGGTTGATTGTAACACAAATCTCCTCTTGGGCTGATTCCACTCTCTGTAAGCAGCTCTTCTTGGACGGTATCCCATGACTCTGGCATCTTCAACATCTTGAGATCTCCAACACAATCTAGACTTTACTTTCATAGCTTCATGAAATGGCCTCTTTTAGCTTCCATGCAGCTGATACATGCCTGGTGTCAGCAGATTTGTGGCTTCATTAGCCACAAAGAGAGATTCCTCAACCTTTTCCTTGTATTTTTGACTCTAAGGCCAGAACAACTCAGCCAAAGCTGCCAAGTTCTGTGGACTAATAGGGTTGGAACTTTGGCCCATCCTCCAATTACATGTGTATCAGCTTTCTGTTGTTGATGCTTTCAAGCATTATATATGGATAGATATAGATATAGATATAGATATAGATATAGATATAGATATAGATATAGATATAGATATAGATATAGATGTAGATATAGATATAGATATAGACAGAGATAGAGATATAGAGATAGATTGATATATATATAATGATATATATAGATATATATTTATATATAGATATATAGATATATAATGATATATATATATAAAATAAGAGATAGATAATGATATATATATTATATACACACATATATGTATATATAATATATATGTATATATTATATATATTATATATATTACATATATGTATATATTATATATATAATTATATATATATCTCATTATCTCCTTTTCATGAGTTGGGAGCTTAGCAGCCCTGAAGTCCCCAATCTTTTATTCCCCTTGGCTTCAGGCCTTTTAAAAAACTTTTTTTCTCCTTAAGCTCTGAACTCACGGAGAACACTAGACTCCATTATATTTACTGGTGCTCCTTGTCTCTCCTGTGGTGATTTGAATATGCTTGGCCCGAGAAGTGGCATTATTGGGAGGTGTGGCCTTGTTGGAGTAAGTGTGTCGCTGTGGAGGTGGGCTTTGAGAGACTTTCCTTCTACCTGACTGGAACCCAGTTTTCCTCCTGTTTACCTTCAAGCAAGGTGTAGAACTCTCAACTCATCCAGCTTCATACCTGTTGGATGCTGCCATACTTCCTACCATGATAATAATGGACTGAACCTCTGTGTGGGACTGCATAAGGGTTTCTTGGTTCTTGGCTGGGCTCTCATTCTAAGACTCTTTCCCTTGGTTGAGAGATTCCTCTTTTGTTTTGAGCTCTCAGGAGTGCCTACTTCAGTCTCTCATGTGCTGCCTGCTATAGTCATTTTCATTCTGTCTTTCTCCCCATGTGTTCTCCAACTCAACAAGATGGTGGTGATTCCCAAATCTCTGCTCTCTACCCTTCCCCCAGGGGTCAGCCTTTTGTGCTCTGCCTGCTAGCTTCTCAGGGGCACTGGCTCTAAACTCTAGTCCCCAGTGATTTTCCCCCAGGGGATCAGTCTTTCACAGGCTGCCTGCTAGCCTAAGGTAGACTTCCCCCACTCCTCAGCCATTTGCAGCCGGTTACAGCCCAGCTGGCTTGCCTGAAGCAACAGGGCCAGCTCCGTGCTTGCTCCCTTGACCTCCTTCACCTCCTAGGTTATTTGGAGCCAGCTACAGTCCAGCCCGCTTGCCTGAAGTAGCAAGTCTGAGATCTTGTCTGCTCCCTTTGCCCCTGTGTTCCTCACAACTTCTTTCTCATGGCTAAAAACTATGGGCTGAGCCTGGAGAAACTGCATGCTGCCTCCCAGCTTCTCCCAGAAGCTGTCAGCTACACACCAGCTTCCACATGTCCCCCCCACCCCGCCATGGCTCAGTTGTTACATACAACCTTACTCTTTCTGACTCTCCTATCAAGCCTCTGTGTTTCTTCCTCTAAGCATTTCTTCAAGGTTGGCCTTTCTTCTCTTTCTCTACATTTAAGATTACTAAGAAAAACAAATGTGGAATATCCTGGCCTCTCTGTTAGAGCACCCAGCCACCATGTGGCAGCAGAGCCACGACATAGCAGAGCAGGCCCCTCCCCCACTTCTTCTAAATCTGCCATTAATGCTTTTTCTCCCCATCAGGAAGACCTACAACAGTGTTCATGCTTTTCAACCCAATTTTTTTTCCCTTTTTTGTTTAAATGTCTCCTTTTCTCTCTAACACTAATGATATATGTCCAACATTTTTTCCAACTTTTTAAGACTTCTTCAAGGTTCAAAGGTCATCTAATCTACTTCTACAGGTTAAGTCAACTATGCTGATCACCATTTTTCAAACCTTAATTAACAACTAGTTTCCCTTTACAGACAAACTTGCTGCCTATCTCAGATACATAATTAACATGATGTTTGTTAGTATTCTGTGTAAACTCCACCTCCACCGTTACTTGGCAGTAGCCAGGCATGCTCCTCCCCTCAGTTACCTGGCAACAGCCAGGTAGGCCTGCCCACTATAAAAGGGGCTGCCTGCCCCCTCCTCTCTCTCTCTTGCTCCCTTGATCCCTCCTCCTGCAGGTTCTCTGTCCCCTGCCCCCTCCCTACTTTCCTTCCCCCTTGCTCCACGTGGTCATGGCCAGCCTCCATTTCTTTCTTCTCTCCAAAGTTCCTCTGCCCTAAATAAACCACCCCCACCATGGAACTGTTTGGTAGGGTCTGGCGTTATCTGTCTAAGCTACTCGTGAAAATCTAACAATGTTTTCTTCCTCAGCCATCCAAAACAGTCTCAAAGGTACATTCCAGGACTAAAATTTCCTCAAACGCCTTTGCCTTTCTAGAGTCTCAATGACACACCATGAGGTACTTGCTCCCAAGTAGCCTAATGCTTACTACACACCCTTTGCAGACATCCCCCCCAGCCGAGGTACTGCTTCCATGTTGTGATTATCCTATAGGTGCTCCCACAAGTCCAACAAAGACAACACCACCTCCTGGAAACTGCCTAGGATGCCATGCTGTCTTCTTCCAGCCACACCACCTGGCTGAAGACTCCAGAGACAACACTGAGATGCAGCGACACATGCCAAACTCCAGAGACACATGCCAAGATCCTGACAGATCCAGTCCTTCTAGCTACAAATGAACTCTTTTGCCAAAGTCAAATAGCTAAAGTTACATGTTAGTGAGGAAAACTTAATGTCTATCTAGATTAGTCAGATGTTATTACCCTCAAACTGTACCAATTGTAATTAATTGATTCAATGATCCCTTGCCTTCCCAACTCCCCCTCAACTCCCCTTATTCTGTGACTTAATTGTGCTAACCCTCTGGCCTGCATAGTGTTTTCTTTTTACTTCTTCATCCAAAATTTTCACCACAGATGACACAGTGAACCCCGCTTTTTTAAAAAAGTAAATAGGAGGAGATGTGGGACTGTGTAAGGGCATCTTGGTTCTTGGTTGGGCATGGGCCTGGAACCCCAAGACTCCAAGGGAGAAAAGGCAGGCATTTGGCCATGTCCCCAGAACCCAGAGTCCTGACATGCAGTCTAGTCTCCATAGACCTACATTGTTCAGTCATGTAGGCCATTACAGCCCCTCCAAAAGTGCACAGGTAAAGGGTGTGACTACAGGTCTCAGGCCCTAGGGATTTACATACTAATGAAGGCCAGAGGGCAGAGCAAATTAAGCATTCTTCCCAGAACCTCTCTTTTTCTCCTTCCCTATTTAACTCATGTCTGGCCTGAGTTTCGGGGTGGTACATCCAGATCCATCCACCATCCACCATGAAAATAAACCCTTTTGGAACTAAGGACTTTCTGGTATCATTGGGGCCTGCCGTCACCAAAGCCTCCAGCCTCTGGAACCTTAGACTTTCTCCGGTATGTGGGACCTGCTGGCGTGGAAAGCCTCCAGGACTCCACCTCTGTGGCCTATTTTCCCACACCTCTGAACCTGTAAGCCAGCCCCAATTAAATGCAGTCCTTTATAAGATTTGCTTTGGTCATGGTGTCTATTCACAGCTGTAAAACTCTAACTAAGACATCCCCAAATTGTACATTTAGTATTTCTTTTTGTCTAGTTTTTTCAATTTTATTGTAGGTCTACTGAATAATAATTACTAATAACCACATAACATAGTCAATACTAGGGAGTTTTGAAATTCTATAGTCAAGGCCATTAATTCAAAAGTCTTCTATTTAACACAAGGCAGATTTATGGAGTGTGTGTGCAAGAGTAGAGGGTAGCCACTTTCTTTGTCAAAATATCATAAGAATGGTCTTTAGGTCACTTACTAATAGTCTATCCCTCTGAAACTTCTTCAGCTGGGCCTCTATTTTCCAAATCACCTTCAGCATTTTTTTCTACACTACTACTAGTATAGTCAATTAAGCTTAAAGTATTAAACTGTATTCCTAATTTAAAGTCCACATTCCACTAACAGGCAGCATGGTCAGTCCTATCGCACTAATACCAAGTCAGTTCCTATAATGAGAGAATTTATTTGGTGCTTGCTTACAGTTTCAGAAATTTAGTCCTTTATTATATCTGGGAACATTACATTGTGCAGGCAAGTGATGAAGCAATAGCTGAGAACTACATCCTGATATGTAGACAGGCAGAGATAGAGAGACTGAGCCTAGTATGGACTTTTGAAACTTCAAAGCCAAGTCACCCCACACACTTTCTCCAAAAAGTCTACACTTCAGAAAACAAGTCTTTACTTTTTTTTTTTGTTTTGTTTTGTTTTGTTTTTCGAGACAGGGTTTCTTTGTGTAGCCCTGGCTGTCCTGGAACTCATTCTGTAGATCAGGCTGGCCTCGAACTCAGAAATCCGCCAGCCTCTGCCCCCCCCCCCCAAGAGCTGGGATTAAAGGTGTGCGCCACCACCGCCTCATATTTCTTTCAAAGACTTCCACTTCTTAGTGACCAAACATTCAAATATATGATTCTATGGAAATATTTTCACTCATACCACAACACTAGCAATTTAAAAGCTTGATGCAATGCCCACCAAAATTCCCATGCTATCCTTTACAAAAAATACAAAAAAAATCAAAATACAAAAAATCCAAACAAAATAACAGCAAACTATCTGAAATTTCACATAAAAGTGCCAAAGACCCCACGTATCCAAAGTAATCCTGAACAAAATGCAAATATGTAGATGCTAGCGAGATTGCTATACCTAATATCATGTTACACTACAGAGCCATAGCAATACAATAATATAGTACTGGCACAAATAAGCATGTAGGTCAATAGAATATAACAGAGTACCTTGATGTAATACGTCAGCTACAGCAATGTGATTTTGGCGAGAAGCAAAAAATGTAAATTGGGGAAAATAATTCTAGTTGCATTTTATAACTATTATTTCCTCTCTTGCATATAACTATTTGAGAGTAAGGATGTGATGTAAGATGGACACAGGAGTGGTGCTACTTAAGGTTTTTGAAGAAGTGGAAAGCCAGTATCTTTTCTTGAAGGAGAGATGATGACACTATTTCCTGAGAGTTGTGGAGAAGCAAGGATATGGTCATTTGTCTTAAGAGATGTTTTTAGAGTCTCACTTCAGAGCAGAAACACCACAGTGTTGCTCTTAAATCTTTGCAGTGATGTTGGAAGTAAGAGGGGCAAATAGAATTATGCAGCTAATGTTGCCTTCTATACTGGGAGCAAGGAGATGCTTTACCTTTGACCCAAGAGAATAGTATCTTGTGCCAAGATCTGTGAAACTGGCAGTGAAATAAAGCTTGTAAATGGGATAAAATCTTAAACTATTCACAATAATTGAGGTAAACACAAATTACTAATGCAGGGAATTCAATTATGTTGTAACATTCTAACCTGAAAATAACTGGAAAAAAACTGGAATGAAAAGGTTCTTGGTGTTTTACAAATTGTGGTTTCCTATAGATTATTACTGAAGATAACAAACACACAAAATTGCATTGTGTCTCACACTCTATTGTGTCTTTTAATTCCAGTGACATTGTGGTGCACAGTAAAATATGGTCACTTTATCTCCATATTCGGACAGAATCTTTCTTCAAACAAACTGAATCTTGTTTAGTGATGATACACAGAGTTCAGAAATTAGCGCACCAAGGATAATAAACATTAGAGAATTAGAGCTAGCTATGATCAGTCCTCAGGCACTGGAGAAACACTTTTGAGAAGTATTGTGTCTACTTTTCAGAAAGTTCCATGGAGAATCACAGTTCAGTGTACCATGACTGGTGCAATGTGTGACTCCATTTGTCTTTACTTCCTTTTGTTTCTCCTACTTTCACAGGTGTACCTCAAGGGATAAGCACAATATTCTTAAATATAAACAAGTATCAAAACCCTCTTTAGAAAAGATGCACATTAGAAATCTAGGACCTTTACTAATTTGTAACATATATGTTGAGATTAGATATTTACAACGTACCGAATTAAGTAGTTCCTTGTCATGACCCTGGAAGCTGGGTTCTGGTAAATTGGCTATGGTAATAAAGGAATGAGGAAAGACAGACATGCAGAAAAGCTGGGTTTGGTTGGGCTCTGAGATCTTAGGAAGATGCAGGAGAGGAAGCATCTGAACTGAGAAGGTAAGTGGTATTTGATCCAGCTGAACAAGGATGCAGATTTTAGTTAAACTCTGTAGGAGGCATGCATAGGGGAGCAGTGTCAGGCTATAGTCACTCTGGACAACCAAGCTGTGGTTGATAGGTTCTGCATACACTGTCAATATTCATACATGAACTAAGAAAAGGCTTTTCTATTAACATGGATCTGATGTATTGAGGTCCATGGCATGATTGTGCTCACTCAAAACTTCATTGGCTTGTCTCAGTTATACATATCTCAGCGCACTCAAATTAATGATTAATATTATGAAGTATAATTTGAGTAGAATTTTCAAAATGAATTTAAAGTGCTAACTATAATGTCATTTTAAATTGAAAAAAGGTTTCTCCTAAGGGATCATTTATATAATAATTTAGAAACAAATCTCTGGTTTAATATCAATTCAAAATCATGATACTCTGCAATATATCTATCAGTTTATATAATATATATATATATATATATATATATATATATAATTTTAGGTCTTGGGACATATTGTTAAGAAGTATTTAGTAACCACACTACTTTTGGTTTATGTGGAAAGTGGACATTCGACCTGGGGAATAGAGAGACAGACCTGAAAAATTATTAGCCTGCACTGTGTTCATAAACTATGTTATTAAATTCTGGTTGTTATCTGATTTAAAGGCTATTTAGGGAGTTTTGCTCTGAGTAAAGGAATCAATAATTATTCTCAAAAAAATAGGTGGGGGGGTGCAAATGAAAGTTACAGGAAGGAATCAAAATGACAGAGAGAAGTTAAAGATCCTGTCAGGTCTACTGAATAGCTACGACAAATGAGAGTTTGTGTTGTTCATTGTAATTCGTGTCTGATGTAGATAATGCCTGATTCACTATCAAGCCCTTGTGGGTAATAGACAACAACTTATAATGGTGAAGAAATTCTCCATTATGTATCTATACCCATGAATGATTATAAAAAAATAGCCTTAACTGATAGATAGCTAACATGCGTAGATAGCATTTCTAAATAGCTAAACATTTTCATATCATACTCCATTTAATTTTCATGTCTTTCTAACAAGAATAAATGGACCAACAAAGTCTTTTACATTTTACAAAGGCTAAATCTGAATGTCAGGTAAGAGGTTTTCCCAAAGTTTCATAAAACAACTGGTAAGGTACAGCATTAGATCACATCCAAATGTATGCTAACTTCTATTTCATTTTCCTTTGATCTACTCATTATAATCATGTCCATTTAGGGGACAGTTTTCATTTTCTCATAATAGCAAACAGATTTTGCTAAAATCAATATTCAGAGAGGCAGTTTTACCAAGTTACTATAAAAAAGGAAGGAAAGAAAATATAGTGTTTACAGAATACAGAGTAGAAGAAATTAAAACTCCAGAAGGAGTAGAATTCCTCTGCCAATGGGTTATTTCTCTAATAATAGTTTCATAGTCAAGAGTACACATAGAAGGACACATGGCTCTAGCCACATATGTAGCAGAGGATGGCATTGTTGGACATCAATCAGAGGAGAGGACCTTGGTCCTGTGAAGGCTCAATGCCCCAGTATAGGGGAATGCCAGGACAGGGAGGTAAGAGTTGATGGGTGGGTAGGGGAATACCCTCATAGAAGCAGAGAAAGGGGAATGGGTTAGGGATTTTTCATTTGTGCTGGGAAAGGGGATAACATTTGAAATATAAATAGAGAAAATATCCAATAAAAAATGATTCCATAGTCAAATTTTAAATATGAGGGTTCCTTATTGTCTTACTTCTTATAACCAACTACTTCAATGATGTAGATTTTAAATTGTCTTACTTCTGATCTTAGCAAACTATCCTCTATTTTATCTTTTCTATCTATTCAAGAACTTAGGAGTTCAATAAAATAAACAACTATAATGAATATATATATATATATATATATATATGTGTGTGTGTGTGTGTGTGTGTGTGTGTGTGTGTGTGTGTGTATGTATATATATATATTCATTATGCTTCTGTTGTTATAAATAAAACAGTGACAAACATCAACCTGAGAATGAAAGGATTGTTTCAGCTCATAATTTATAACCACTGACAAGAAAAAACAGGTCAGAAGCTCTAAGGAGGACTCTGAAAGAGGACACTGAAGCAGAGACCATGGAAGAACATTGCTTACTGGCTTGCATTCGTGGTCTTTTTAACCTGCTTCTGTATACAATCAAGGCCCATTTTCCCAGAAATGACACTATTTATAGGGGTCTAGAACCTCTTCCAGCAATCATTCATCATGAAATGCCACAAAGACACAAAAGCAGGAAAATCTGTTGGGTACTATTTCTTAATTGAGGTTACCTTTTTCCAAGTGACTATATTTTAACAAAAACAAACCAGCATAGTATGTGCATGAGTGTAATTTAAAGCAAAATACATCACACATAAATAATAAATAAACATGAATGCCTGAACAAAAGAGCCAAAGGACTCTGGTCTGCTGTACATTTCTAAAACATAGATTAAAATGAATAGATGACAAAAATCACAGGATTTGGAATCTTTCAATTCATAGAAGTTGAAGTGAAAAGTTTACAAAAGTCTCGAAATCTATTAGTCATAGTCAAATTCTTTTAATTAAAACAGGATTCTCCTAGTATGCCTGTGTACCTCTGGGTTAACAACAGGCTTGTTCTCCTTCAAATTTCAGTAGGAAAGTACCAAAAAATGGATAATCATTTGTATTATATACAGTTTAAGAAAGATTGTCCTTGTCTTGAATATCACACTTACAAACCATTTAAGATATTACCATTTTATTCCTTCCATCTGTCCTTATTCTAAGCTAATTGAGTACAGCTTATCTCTTAGTTGTTAAATAAGTATTGAATTATTTACTTATTATTTAGCTGACTCGTCTAGCAGCACAAGATAAAATTATTATCAGTTAACTTAGGAACAAATGATAGTGCAAGAAGTAGAACAATTGAATAAGCTGTCTCTGTATAAATGAAACAACAGGGTTACAAATGTGAGGTGAGTCTTGATAAGTAGTGTGACCATTGTCTCAAATATAAGTAAATAATAAATTAATACATGTTTATAGATGAGGTATAAAAGCTAAAATCTCAAGTTGTCAATACATATTAATGACGATTGATTCCATAATCAATTAAAAATAAATAAAAGTCACATTTAGTTAAAAAGTCTTGGTAAATTCAATGCTGACTACAGAAGACTTCAAATATGTTCTTAAATGCTTAGTTTACCACTGTTGTAAGTAACACATTTCCAATTAAAATTTGAATGAAGAGATGTTTGTCTTCTGTGCTTCATTCTATACAGATTTCAAAATGATATACTAACGGCGAAGTACTAGATAGTCTATTAGCTCAAATAAGTATTTCCCAAACCAAAGCTATTGAAACAGTCTAAAAAATGTTCACATTATCTTTTGATCCTCATCCATCTCCTACTCACTGTCATTTACAATGGCACCAACTAGATGTGTGTGTGTGCGTGTGTATAGATTATAGATAGGGATAGAGATAGAGACAGAGACAGAGACAGAGATAGAGATAGGGAGGAGAGAGGGAGGGAGGGAGGGAGGGAGAGAGGGAGAGAGGGAGAGAGGGAGAGAGGGAGGGAGAGAGAGAGAGAGAGAGAGAGAGAGAGAGAGAGAGAGGAGACAGGGGGACAGGAAGAGAGGGGGGAAAGAGAGGAAGTGAGAGTGAGGGAAATAACGCATCTATTTATAACTTTAAATTTTCCTAGCTGAAAAAAAAAGTTTTCCAAGCTAGTCTACATCTGGATCCTCTCACATGCACTTTGAAACATTTATTCTTACACTCAATCCACAATGATTCTCCTGGTGTTTCTCAGACAACTTATTCTCTTTTTCTCTTCCAGGCCACAAATGAACCTTCCCAAAAATTGCACTTTCTTATTACTAAGCCCTGTGTATAGTCCAATTTTCTCTTTTTGTGGTTTGCCATTTTAAATTTAGAAGCAAAAAATGTCTGAATCTAAGCTATTACATCCCTAGTACTACTTTCTCAGTAATCTTTCAAATGGCTTCTCCTCCTCCTCCTCCTCCTCTTCCTTCTTCCCCTTCCTTTTCCCTTCCTCCTCCTCCTCCTTCTTCTTCCTCTTTTCCTTCTTTTGTTTGTTTGTGAGACATGGTTTCTCTATGTAACAGCCTAGTTGTCCTGTATTAGCTTTGTAGAAAAGACTGGCCTCAAAAAACAAAATTCACATCCCTTTGCCTCCTAAGTGCTGAGATTAAAGGCATGGGCCAGCAGCCCTGGCTTAAGAGCTAGAGCAATGGCACAGATGTTAAGCTGTTCTTCCAGAGAATCCAGCTTTGAGTCCCAGCATCCACATAGCAGCTCACAGCTATCTATAACTCCAGTTCCAGGGACTCTGACACTCATACACACAAATGTTTAGGCAAATGACATCTTGATGAGGTTTGTATAGCCCAGTCAGTCACTGTTGATAATAAAGATTTTTTTTTAATAGTTACATGCATTCATTGCTCTTCTTAGGCTTTATTTTAAATTTTAAAATTAATTTTCAAAATGTAATCCAGCTCAGTTATATAAAAAATTAGTGCCTCCTCACCCTGCGACCATACCATAGGCCAGTGCTGCCAATAGTCCTGCAGGCCTAGACCAGCACATGAAGACATTATTAATGCAATTCATGCTGCTCACCCTGATGGGGGAAGAGAGCATGCTGACTATAAACATGATGGTGTTGTCCTGGAAGCCAACTTAGAGGCTGACACTGAACTGGGAGGTATACAGCAGCCTGGAATTTTTGCAGATCCTGTTCCCCCCCTGCCCCCACCACACACACACTATGTGCTGACCAGGTAAAAGATTACCCCAACTCTGTGCAACAACAGGATATCTGAGATGATGCTCAGCCATAGTCCAGTATTTATGGTGTTTCAGAAACCTCGAACCAGATCAATCAATGGCTCTTTGCAGTAAGTATTTGCATGTAAAGCTGTTTGGTCAATATAATACCCTGTGTGACATAAAGCAGTTTGCAACACTACTTTAACAAATACATTTGCAATAGAGAGATGAGAAAGATGGCAGAACTAAGCTACACACAGAGGAGAGGAAAGTTACGTTAGCACAGGTAGGGTTCAGCAGGTATGGGAACACAGCAGAGGCAGAAAAAGCAGCACAGCATTCCTGAGTAGGGCTGGTTCTCAGGCTGCCAGATGGCTTAGGCAAGCACTGGCCCATCTCATCTAGTTACAGCTACTCACTAGACCAGGTCTGCAGACTGGTCCTGTGACATGAAACTGTCACTGCTGCAGCTCATGTTGGATGGACTGCTGTGGGGAGGAGATCACGGGTACCCAGGCCTGCCCACAGGCTGCAAACAAGATGGTTGTGTCTGTGGCAATGGCAGAGGGGCTACCAGTTGCCAGCCTCAAGGGCAGGGCCATGCATAATAGCCTGGCAGCAACTGCCTTCCTTATCCCACAACATACTGTCCTATCAAATACTCACCCTGACACTGAACAGGATATTCAACATGAACAATGGATCATTTTCTTGATTAAGCCCCCTTCAAAGAAATACATTGTCACTGTTGCTGCTGGAGGCCATATTAATGGCCATTGTTGGTCTCTCTGCCCTTATGGATTGTTGTCCCAGATGGTCCACTCAGGCAGAGAGCAGACATGACGAATAGAGGTTCAGAAGCCAAGTGAGTAAATGCTGTGAATGATAACACAGAGACCAGCTACCGGGAGTCACATCCATTTTAACTTGAGGTGATTCAAGGCTTATATAATATGGAGGAGCAGGGGTAAGAACATCCTGGATGGGGAAAAGCTGAAGGCTTTGAGTACCAAAATGCTTGTTTAACATGTAGAAGCATTTCAGGAATCTCAGGTGCTAGCTGAATGGATTCTCATCAGGAGAAAGAAAACTGAACCTGTAGTTTAACTGAGGCTGCATGATATTCTGCAGGTAGGGGCCTGTGTGATTGTGTGTGTGTGGGGGGGAGGGGCAGGTTGTTAAATTCCCCAGACAAGATCAGAGAAGGAGAAGCCCTGCTAAGGAAGGGAGTTTTCCATTATTCTGAGTCCCAGGAGGCTATCAAGTCAATGATAGACTTGGTCCTTAATTTGTAAATTTTTCTCATAGTCCATTTTCAGTGCTACCCACCTGCTGAGTCCCTGCTGCATGTGGAAATCCATGATCTGTGCTAGACCACTGTTATGGGCAATGTTGGGCCTTATCTTGGACCTAGAGGAACAGGTTGAACCTGGCTCGATTTTTGCAACCTGTCCTGGTCACTTTCATTTTGGAGTGACTCAGCATGATCCACATGACCTGGCCGAACCCTTGCCTGCCCGCAACTCCTGACATAGAGGAATCTCATAGGCCCCACCAGACCACCCTGTACCCCTCTTCATCTGCTCTTTAAAAGTGAGAGACTGATGAAATAAAGCTAGTTCCTGTTTTGACAAGACTTCCAGCTAAGTGTGGTTCTTCTGGGCCATGGACACCCACTATCCCGCTGAGCCCCTGAGAATCCCAGCAGATCTGGGCTTCTTGCCTTACAGTTACCTGCTGACAAAGAGCCAACAGAGCAAGGAAAATTCTTTTGTAACAGTATTGCTAACTGCAGACTCATAACTGATAATGGGAGACATTGAAGGTTTTGTGACAATTTCTCCCCTTGCTTAAAAAAAGAGAGAGGAAGAATGAGAGAAATAAAGACAAAGAAAGAAAAAGAAAGAAAGAAAGAAAGAAAGAAAGAAAGAAAGAAAGAAAGAAAGAGAGAGGAGAGAAAGAAAGAGAGAGAGAGAGAAAGAAAGAAAGAAAGAAAGAAAGAAAGAAAGAAAGAAAGAAAGGAAGGAAGGAAGGATGGAAGGAAGGAAGGTGAGGTGAAAAGAAAAGAGAAGAGAGAAAAGAGAAGAGTCTAGTACAGCAGAAAGCAATTGAAGAGAGTTCCTAAAAATTGTAAAAAATATTCTGAAGTGTCTTCATAGTTGATGGTCTCATATGAAGGGTTGCTGTAAAACTTGGTTTTCTTTTTTGGGCTGGTCACTGGGAATTTGACCATGTTCCAATGAGTATTTGGCCAACATAAGTTGGACTTGGTGTATTTTTGTTGTTTTAGTTAAGGGTACAAGAGAGGAAGGGTGGATCTTGGAAGAATCCTGGTATTCTGAATACCTGAGAAGGTAGTACATTGTATGAAATTTCCAAATACATAATAAAAATATACTGAAAAAATAGGAATTTACATGAGTAATGCAAAAATTCACATAGACTTTTCACTAAGACTTCATTTTTGCTAAAATTTTACCATAAGCAGGGATTGAATGAGAATGTCCTCCACAAACACATATACATGAATGCTTAGAAACTAATTGGTAGAATTGTTTAGAAGGGATTAGCAAGTGTGACCTAAAGGACATGGTATGTCACTGAGGTAGGATTTAAAGCTGTTATTCTCAGTTACTGCTCACTGACTTGTGTTTGAAGGTCAAGTTGTGATATCTCAGCTACTGCTCCAGTGCTGAGCCTACTTGCCTTTGCCCTGCTCTATACCATGATAGTCACGGACTCTAACCCTTAAAACTGTAAACTCCAAAATAAACTTTTCTTCTGTAAATGTCCTTGTTCAGAGTGCACGATGATAACAATAGAAAAGTAAGACATCTACCTTTACCACATTCATCATTACACACACACACACACACACACACACATGATATTTTCATACATATAAAATATGTATGTGATATATATATATATATATAGTGTGTGTGTGTGTGTGTGAATGTGTATATAATTCTGTATAACCAGTAGTATTTTAACCAACTTTATATAGTAGCATATAGTATGTAATAAATAATTATAGTGGATAGTTTGTAGTTTATAGTGTATAGTACATAGTGAAAAGTGTATAGTATAAATTCATAGGTAAAATAAAAGTTAATATTTTACATTTATGCCAGTTAGCTCCTATAATAAATTATTTTTCAGTGAGTATTTCTACATAAATCATCCCAAAGTGGAACTGAAAGGTATACCATGAACTATTACATATAATATATAACAAGAATTCTTTCTTTGTTATATCCAGGAGTGACTTTTCTGTATGTCATGTATGTCAATTATTCGGAAAACACATTGACTTGAGGTGACCACAGTGCTATCTTAATAGTGTAGGAGACACAGCCACTGATGGTCACAGAGACGTTTATTTAATTACTGAATACTTTATATTTTCATTATTTTCAGATCTAGTTGTCTATTATTCCTATACTATGACAGACCTCAGAGTTTAAAAACATTTAGTATCCTCAAAACCTTGTTTTTTTCTCATTTCCTTTTATTGAAAATAGATTTTCTTCTTACAGTATATTCTTATATGGTTTCTACTTCCCCAGCTATTCTCTACCTCCCCTCACCCTGAAGATTTTTTAAAGGTTTTGTTACTAAATCCTTTATTTTGTGACTTATATTAGAGACATGATGATAAAAATACCAAAGGGAAAGATAATAATGTTAAAGCATTGGTTATTGAAATATATTTGATGGGAGTATAAAAAAGTTAAAAAAAAGAGACTTTTAGTGAGTAAAACATATTTTATATCTAATCAGTAAATATTTATGCTTCATACTAGAGTCTAATCTACTGTTGGATTCTAGATCATATGTTTTTAATTATGACCAAATATATTTACATTAGATGGTGCTCAATAACAAGGTTGATAAAAATGAGCTATAACTATTAAATAGTAAAGCATAACTGTAATGAGACGAGTAATATACTCGAAGAGGGCACTGAAGACTAGGGTTTAAAGAAAACTAAAGAGGAAATCTAAAACAGAAGATAAGATTCCAGGGGATTATCATCTGTCAGGTAAGGTATGTGTAAGCCTCCCATCTAGGTGAGATATTCTATATTTTAGCAATTGACAATAAAAATAAATGTGTGATTCGGTGTTCTTTTCTAATAGAAGTTTCCTGACAGCCTGTATCTATTGTAAATTATATATCTTACAACATGATTGTTCTCCATGTGCTAGATAGGAAGCACTTTTTTCTGTTAAAAGTAGTTTTCAGTTCGTCAGTTCCTTGTAGGAAAACATTCTGTGTGACAATGAACTATCAACCACATTCAGGTATAAATAAAATTTAAACTCACAAACTTCAAAAGTACTGAGAATCTTTACAATTTAGGCTATGAGAAGTGAAAAGGATTGAAAAGAAAATTGTTACAATAATAAACAGTAATTGGCAGTAATCACAACATGCTGTACTGCTCTGGATGGTAGTTTTATTCAGGGAATATGGAAATAAGGCTCATGTCAGTCATTTTTGAATGGAAGACTCTCCTCTTGGGGACAACCAAGACACTTTACCCACACAAACTCACATTCCAAAAATTGGAAAAGTGCTCTTCACATGCACCAGGGAACAAACAATCCCTTATTTGTGATGAAAATGTAGCTCTTGCATAAGTCTGTGTTATCTAGCAGTCGTTTGTTTTCCCTTATATTGCTTCCGTTTCCATTCAGCCCTCACACTGAGCCCAGCCTATGTGGAGAAATGCACAGTGATGGGCCATTGATCCTCTCAGTGTTAAAAGCAATTTCCTTCTGTCAAACTGTGTCTTCAATGGTAAGAAAAGCACAGAGACTGAATCTACACTCTACTCCACAAGAAATGGTAATGGTTACACACCTCCTTCTCACAGCCATTATCAGCTGCTTTGCATTTCAAATTGAATCATGAGGAAATATTTATCATAAATGCTAACTTATTAATGTGGCCTATGGAGGCCTAGGAAAACAAAACCTCATCATTATCATCACAGTAAGAAAATTTTGACAAAATAATATATTTATGGAAACTACTCAAACACTCTTGAGTTCTGCCTCTGTGGCCACTAAATGGCAATAGAACTTTCTAACTGGCACAGACTTCCATTTAGGGAATACAAGGTACAAGAAGGGGATTTTTGGTCCACCAGTAATTCAGACACTGGTGGTCGGTGGTACAATAAATCCAGAAGAAATGTGCTTATGGACTTTGATTCTGACTAAGAATGTAGGATTCTTCAACAGTATCCTTATTTTTATTTCCAAGGACATTAGCATAACAACCTTTATTTTTATGTTTGAGGATATAGTATCTTGCACAATAGCATATACATACAGTTACTTTAAGGAAAGTCCTCAAATTCCTGAATGATTCACATTATAGTCATATGGCCATTCACCACAGGCAATTTTCTTCTCTTAGTTTAAATACTTTAAACAATTATATAATGGTTTTAAGTTTATGAAAAATTTAGCAGAAATAGTTTCCCTGAGTATTGAGCTTTATCTGTCAGTAACATCTTACTTTTCAGTTCACGTTAGAGTTAATGAATCTACTTCAATACATCACTACAAACTTATGACCATAGTTTATATTAAGAATATCTGTATGTTGTGCAGTTCTAAAGAGTTTGAGGTTTGCTTTGTTGCTATGTACTGTGATGCCAAATATTGGCCCCCAAGATCTGGTTGCCCTAGAGATAAGGAGATCCTTATGTATACCAAGGGATGTTATATATCCTACCTCCTTAATTTAGAACTTTGGGTAAATAAAGAAGCCTCTTGGCAGAAGAGAGGTAGGGTGGGTTTTGGTTCTTAATCTTGTTGTCTGAGGCACAGACATGGGAATGAGAAGAGAGAGGTAAAGAAAGGAGAAGATGCCTTGGGGTAAGTGAATCATGAGAACATTGCCATGAGTGCTAACCAGTTGGATTAAGAGTGGCCCAAGGGGAAGATGGCAAATTTTAATTTAGGATTACTGACAGAGAAGTAGACAAAATAGCTTAGAAGACCAATATCTGTGCAGCTCTAGAGCATTTAAGGCTAACTCTAAATATAAAGATTTTGTGTCTTTTATTTGGGAACCAAATAATCAAAGTGAAGTAGAAAGCCCCAATTAATTTATGCTACCACAGTAAGCTTGATAAATATATAGTGGTCTGTATTCATCTGAGCAGTATCACACAGAGTCATTTTAATGACACCAATTCCCCTCTACTTTGTCAGCTTACCCATAATTCCTCCCTACTACCATGCTCTGATAAGCATGAATCATTTCCAAAATGGCTTACAGTTTCTTTTTAGAAAAATTTTGTTACAAATTGTACAGTATTTCCTAAAGATCTTCACAGAACTTATATGAAATTGTAACTGTTCTCTTCTAAGAAATACAATTACAGTGTGTACTTTAAGTCCCATTACTTTCAGGTTTGCTGTGTAGTCTTGTGGATCAATGTTGACATGTCAAAAGCTTCCAATCCACCTCCACTTTAATTCCATATGGTCAAAATGACTTACTGTGGAAACAGTGTGGTAAATAATACTGTAGGCTATGGGCCTGGCATACTGACATATACCCATGCTTCAGGAACTAGAAGGCTGAAGCATGGGAACTGTGAGTTCCATGCCATTGTCAAAACAGCATGTTCAAGAGCCAAGGCCTCTCTGAAATACAAAATAAGACTAGCCTTAAAAAATGTTTTGAAATTAATATACTAAGGGGTAATACTCTTAAGCTTGAATCTTGGCTGCAATATACAGTATTTTTTGTTTTTTCTTTTTTTAAAAAAAAATTCAAAGTCAAGTAATCTCACCTGTTCAAGGTCTCATATATAAAAGAACATAAGGGAAAATGGAACTCTATGTACTTTCTAGAACACTGGAAGATCACTGTAACAGAGGAATTGCTTAGGACAAATAAAATTTTCAGTCACATTGCTTAGTATAATATTCCTGTAGTTTTTCTTTTTTAATTTCCTCTCTGAATGTCCTTCAAAGAAAATTGGCCCAATGGAAAAGGCAAAATTTACATTCTGATGTAGCACAAAGTACTAAACAAAGAAGTTATGTGCTGTGAAACTACTTTCCTATGTTCCACGGAAATGACAAAACAGGTCAGTGTTTTACATAAATGAAGTTATGGTCACAGGATGAGATGGGGCACTTAAAATTGTTCATGACAAGGTGTTCCATTCAGTAACTTTCATCATAAAATAGTCCACAGAACACATACCAGATCACCATATTAATCAGGAAAAACACTCAGTATTAACACAGAAGTAGAACAGGAGGCCTTATAAGGTGCTGTGTCATAATACAAACGCTAAGAACACTCTGCTGATCAATGTATAATCTCATGCTCTTCTTAATTGAAATGCAATTTGATTACTTCTTGGAAGATGCCTCTACCCAGATATGCCACCTAAGAACTGTGAGTTTAGAGCAAGGGATTCTGAGTCTTCAATATTGCTGGTAAGACTACTTTGGGAATGAATGATTTTGGTCTTAGTTATGTCATTTATTTGCTTTCATTTAATTATAAAATAATTGTATAACCTATTGATATGCATTATTACTTACCATAATCATTTTTAATGAAATAAACTTAAAACTATTCCTTAAAACATATAATATTAAATCAAATTGTAAATAAAATAAGACTGGTAGTGATTTAAAAAAATAGTCTAAAACCCAGACCTTGGTTAAAAGTTTTCTATGCTGGACAACCTTGAACTTATATGTTGCCAGTCTATTTGTTTTGGGACAGCTTATCTTTGCACATTATGAGCATATGAGGATTGTAGGAGCAAGATGATCTAAATAAGACATACTTTACATCAAGTTATCCCCTTTTGTATCTATAATTTTATTTATTGTCAACTTTTCAAGGCCCTATGTTCAAGATTGAGACATCACTATTAAGCTCTAAAGCATCAATCTCTGTAGAATAAACTAGAGGCTTTTCTTTAAATTTTGTATACTAAAAAAAAAAAAAAAAGCAAAGCTGTCATCCACTCAGTTTCCATAATAGTTTTGTTGGGGTAAATATCACCTTTGCCACCGTTATTGATGCAGTTGCCACTGCCATCTTTGTCTTCATCATCATCATTGCTACTGCCATACTTATCTAGCACCTGCAGGCCTCCTATAAAAAGCATCAACATATCCATCAGAAGGAATGCAATTTAATCTCAAGTACTTCATATTCCACAGCACACAGTCTCATGATATCGGTCCCATACATTTCTCTTCTATTTTTTCGGAAGCGGTCTTAGCTTTATTTTTCCAATTATTTTCTTCTAATAGAAAATTCCCTGGCTTCAGATATCTATTTATAAATCCCTATTTTCACTGTCACCAAGGGCTTCATGCATCAGTAGAAATTGATTCCACTTTCAGGTATACAAACACATTCTGATGAGTCCACAAGCCTCAGTTATAAAATCTTCATTTACCTAAACATGTAAGGTTGAAGGGACAAACAAAGAAAATCTATGACTTCTCTAGCATCCAGGAAGAGAGCACTGCCCTCATTCATCAAGGGGATAGATATAGCTTATCACAAAAATATAAAGAACATCACACAAGAGGATAGGCATAGGAGAAAGTGGGACAAGGGGAATGTGAACAATAATGAACACAAGTGACTGGTGACTCTGCTTCCTGAGAAGAATATATATTTCTCATTTTCCTTAGTCTTGTCCCAACAAATTGGCCATGGATATGGCCTGACCAGTAGCCATTGTGTCTGTCTATCTTTTATATTCTACAGGACAGTATTTTGTTAAAGCTTCAGTTATTTGATACAGAGCAGGGAGCACTAGTGGTTTCAGATACTCTGTAATTTGATTCATAGATTGCTATGCTAAAAATCAAACAAAAACAACTATAACAACAACTGTACATCAGTTGGAGGTATTGTACTTTGTTCTAACTGGATTATATTCAACTTTTGGGAAACGGTACATATGCACAGCTTGGAGCCAGAAGGTAAGATTCTGATGAACAAATATTTAGTGTAAACATGTGTTCTCCTTTTTGTGAATCGTGTTGTAAGGATCAAATTACTGCTTATGAGAATGCTAGAATCCCATGATTCTCTTATGCATAGCAAAGTTAATGTATACTCTGAAATATAACTTATTTTAAAAAACCAAATTAATAAATTAGTTAATTCCTATATATACAACAAATGATTTTTAGATAAAACTACAAATACTTTTATTCATGAGCATACGAATCAAAAACCAACTCAGTTTAGATGTTCTGCTGTCATTGTGTTAGACTCTTAAGATAGGGTCTGAACTGAACTCATAAAATCAGCTGACAAGGACAGAAAAATGTTAGCTTTGTTTTCTTAGAAAGCATTAAGTTGTTTATGGTTGTAATGGAGATTTTTTGATATAGTTACTATTTAACTCAAGTATAATTTTAAATTGTCATTTGTATACAAAGACCCTTATTTCACTAATAAAAGGTCCCAAGAACCAACTAATACCAACGTTTGACTGTTTTTCTTGCATTGCAAAATAATCTTGAGTTAAAACTACATTTCCAACTCTTGCTTTTATCCTAAAGTGAGGCCAGTTTTGCCACAGTGGAACTATTAAGATTCTGGCTCAAGGGAAAATAGATTTAGTTCAATACTCTACAAGTTTCAGCAGTTTAGCAGCACAAAACATAGCTCAGAATAAAAGCTTAGAGCTCCTTTCATTTCTTTTACAATTGAGCAAATTATACAACCTGATAAAACTGTAAGTTGATTTTATATATTAAAATGTGGAAATGTGCAGGCAGAATGGAATCAGAGAATTATAGCTTTCTTTTAATTTTTTTGTCCTTTCCCCATGCTATTTCATAAATTAAAATTTGCTTGGGTTGTAAGATTTTTATTTTTTTTACCTAAACTAGTATTGACATGAGGAATTAAGGAAGGAAGGAAGGAAGGAAGGAAGGAAGGAAGGAAGGAAAGAAGGAAGGAAGAAAGGAAGGAAGGAAGAAAGGAAGTTAGGAAGGGAGGGATGGAGAAAGAAAAGGAAAGAAAGGAAGAAAGAAAAAAGAAGAGATGAGAAGAAGGAAAGAAAGAAAGAAAAAGAAAGAAAGGAAGGAAGAAAGAAAGAAATCAAGAGAAAGAAGGAAAGAAAGAAAGAAAGAAAGAAAGAAAGAAAGAAAGAAAGAAGAGTGTCTAGTACTTTTAAATGCTTCAAATTTTGGGGAAATATTTTTCAATATTCTCTTAATATCTGATATATCATTCACAATTTTTTGTACTCCTAGTGTTACAAGAATGCTATGTAACTTGTCTTGATTTTCTCTCATCATAGCTAAGCACTATGGAAACTCATTCATGTACTGCAATAGCAGGCCTGCTGCCTTCTAGTCAATTTCTGTTTTGCAAAACTCCCAGTGGAAAACAACTAGAAAATATTTTAAACTATTTGAAGCCATAAACAATCCTTCTCTATTATTAGCAAAGACTTTTAGAATGTAATCTCTTCTATAAGAAAGAATGAAAAAGCTTTCAGGCCACTTGACAATCATTTTATAAGTGAAATAAAAATATACTTACCATTCATTACTCAGTATTTGGAAATTCAGTTTCCCCAGAATGGTGAATCAATCAAACAAAGTAAAAACTACCATAATTTTCAAGAAGGTTTTAAAGGGAAAAATTGAGATAATAAATATGTTATCAGTATGATACCACCCAGTGTCTCAGTGTCACATAACATGCTAAAGGCACACACAAATCTTAAATATATAAAATAGTATTCCAAAGAAAGCAATTATATCACTCTGACTGAAAGGAAATAAAGAGTTGAAACAAAATAATACTTTACACTTTTCATATATTCTGAGCTTAGTAAAAGAAGACTGCTCAATTTTTGAGACTAGATGTTTAAAAAAGAACTTAAAATGACAGAGCAGATGAGTTTAGGTCTTATACCATGTGACATGGCATGCTTGCCTGACCCCTGTTCATTTCTATTTAGCTGGACTCCATCTACTAAAGAAAAGGAGTAACAAAGCCATGTAGATGGGGAAACATATCCATTCAAACCAAGATAAAAGAGGAAAATCAGGTGAGGAACATTTTCTTTCTTTCTTTCTTTCTTTCTTTCTTTTTTTTTTTTTTTTTTTTTTTGGTTTATCAAGTCAGGGTTTCTCTGTGTAGTTCTGGCTGTCCTGGAACTCTGTAGACCAGGGTGGCCTCGAACTCAGTAATCTGCCTGCCTCTGCCTCCCAAGTGCTGGGATTAAAGGTGTACGCCACCACCGCCTGGCAAGGAACCTTTTCTACACTCAAGGAACAAGCATGATGTATCACAGCCAGAGCAGCATTAGTGTGAGAAGAATTTGTTTCATCTCAGGGCTCTGCTGTGAGGAACTTAGATGTAGAAGACTTTGAATTAAGTTCTTAAGTAACGAACCCTGAGGCTGCCTGATACCTATAACTTTAAGCAAGGTAAAAAAAAATCAAACAAACCAAACACCTCAACAACAACAACAAAATACTCCTCTTTTTATTTAAGCTATTACTGTTATTTCCTTATACTCCTCCTTTCTGAGTGGCAGCATTACTTTGGCTGTGAATTCAGAAGCATTCCTGAGAGGCTAAGCAAACACTGAATAGGGTTAATTGAAACAGAATTGTGAACCTAGTAATTTAGAGACAAGTTTAACAGACCTGCAAAACTCACACAATAAAGAAAGAATCGATAACATAGCAAAGAGGAATGGGGACTTTCTTATCTCTTCCACAAAGTAAATTTTATTCTTCATGTTTTAATTGAATAGAATTATATCACTTTCTCACTGCTTCTTCCTCAAACCCTTCTCAGGTCTTCCTCACTCTCAAGTTGATAGCTTTTGTTTCTTTGTTTATTATGGTTACATACATATGTATATGTGTGTATGAATACACAAATGTATGTATATAGTATACATACACATACAGCCAGCTAGGTCCAGTTTTCATTAAGTATAGAGGTTGTAAGGGACTTTTAAAATGATTTTATTTGGGGGAATGATGTTATATAATAAACAGGGCAGTTACATCAGTTGTGGTTACATTTTCAGCCAAGGATACGGATCAGGAGAACTACTCTAAATCTCCAGCATGTCTCCAAGCTCATCCCAATGTAACAGATATACTGCAGTAGTATGTAATATATATATATATATATATTACATATATAATACATATATAATAAAGCTGTATCACCCACCGTTTAAAGAAAGAGCAAGGGAGCAAGACTTATGATGATATTATTTTATATACAAAATTGTATTATGGGGTCACATCCTCCATTATAGAGGGGCTCTATTCCCAATACCTAGTAATGATGAGTTGGTCAGGTCTCTAGCAGCAGACATCTGTTCTAGGGACTGTTAGTGATCTTAGCCTGGGTCTAAGATCTTTGTCTCTGAGGAGTTGATCGCTTCTGGAACCAGGCAGATAAAGGCCTATTGATTTTCTCCTTTGGTTCCTCTCATGAAGGTCCTCTCTCATGTTTCCACATTTGCCCTAGTCTTCTTCCTGCCCATGCTGCTTTCTTTGTGGCTGCTAATCAAAGATCAGCCATGGCTGCCAAGAATCCAAACCAGTCTCTGTTAGGACAATACAGGAAAAGAGCATCCACTGAGTCATCCCAGGCCCACAGGATCACTCAGGCATGAGTTTATCCTCCTGTGGAGAAGATCCTTGCAGGTAAAGAAGATGCAGGCCCACAGCGTAGTGTGATGTCCTACATTCAGGCCTGGAGTGTATCGACTAGAATTTCTAGTTCTTCAGCTCTAAAGCAGCACTGCTCATTCCTGCCACTTCTGCAGCATCAAGTATAGTCATGATGGTGCAAGCTCCACAGTCTGGGTTTCTGGAGGTGTTCTATTTCCTGTCCTACCATAAGGCATGATCGTCAGCTGTCAAGCTAAGACACTGCATATCTAGCACCTGTATTAACAGTGTCACTGAGCCTCTAGTATAAATTTCAGTTGTCAAACTTCAAGATTTGCCAATCATCTGGGCACCAGGCCAATATTTAGATTGTTGACTGCCAGGCCATGTCCATGTTCCTCTCTGCTGTTTTCCAGTCTTCTACTGTCTCTGTGGCTTCTTCATGTGTCCACAGGAGCACATACTACTGAAAGTAGTCACAGAAAATCAATAAAGGAATTAACACAGAGTTTCTCCCAAAAGACTTATGTACTGAGATAAGTAGCCTGCTTCTACAGTCTTAAGAAAGACTGCAGATCAGTCAAAGCCATTAATTTAGCCCACTGCACCCACACAGATGGGTGATTTGACATAATTGAAGGTTTGGCCTTGAACCATTTATAGTAGTACCAGTACAAGGGGAATAGTAGTTTCAGGGGTTCAGTGGGGAGTGCTTCCCCTGTGGCCCAGAAGGAAGCAATTCATCAAGGCTTGGGGCTACAAAATCTGTCAAAGAAACTGTCAAACAGTCCTGCCCAGTGCTGTCTCTTCAAGAACCAGTGCAATCAGCTGCAGTCTTTGCATAGCTGCTTCAAAGCTACCATGGAGTGTTCAAGGTACTGGCACAGGCAGAGTCTGCAGGTGCACCAGCTTTTATACTGATAGTTGTTTTTGCTCAAGAAACCTAAGGTAGCAAGAGAGAATTCTCAGAGCTTCTAATTAGGGAGTTGCTAGTGTCTGTGCTTATTTGCAGGAAGATGAACGTTAGAAGCAGTGGTTACAATATAAACTCAGCATTAACACTAACAATCATTTTCACAGTGCTTACAGGGAGATGCCTTCCCGAAACCAGTTTGTCTCAAGCGAACTTCTGACCTCTAAGCTTATCCAGAATTAATATGCAGAAACACACACACACACACACACACTCACACTTTTACTTTCTTGGGAGGTTATGCATTCAGCCAGCAATTTAAGAAAAGAAATTTGAATCTCAGAGTAGAAGGGCATCTTTCCTTGGGTCCAAAATTGTCTTGCCAAAGATGGGTAATACTGATGTTTAGTTAATTCTCCATGAACCCAATTGCCAAATGGTAGTGATTAGATTCATCCAAGGAGGTAGCAGAATAGAAAACAAAATACCCAAAGAAACAATAAAGAAAATTAAAACCACAAATCCCTGACATTCTCAGTTATTTCAGCCCAACTGTTGAAGAAACAGGTCTTGAAGAAACAGGCCTTGTGCCTGCCCAGCTCATCTTTATCAAACTCTTTTGCCTTATTCTACTAATACTCAAATAGAAGTATCCTTTCCTAAGTGTAGCATAAAGTTCACGAGTTGGGTTGTTTTTTTTTTTTTGCTTTGCTTTGATATTTTTTTCAGTTTGAAGGCTCCTATGTTGTTATTTTGAAAATAATCAGCACTTATTTGTGGTTTTTTTGTGTTAATATTTCTCAATGAGTTTCTGTTTGCCTGTTTGAGAAGAGAGAGAGGGATGTAGGTAGAAAGGGAGAGAGAGAGAGAGAGAGAGAGAGAGAGAGAGACCTTGGAGTTGGGCGTACAAAGAGGTCAGAAGATCTGGGAGTTGTTGGAGGGCATAATTAGAATATATTATATAAGAAATTGTTCCCAATAAAAGAAGAAAAATGTGAAACAATTATTTTTCATGTACAACCTACACTGGAAAGAAATTATCAAACTCTTTGTATCCTATGTAAAATTTACTGTGTAATAAAACTTAAAATAAAAGTACTTATGTATGTAGCAATAATGAGGAAAATGTTTTCTTCCCGCCATTCTCATATCTATGGCTAGCTGCTATGCGTTGCCCCTCCAATGCCCTAAACCCACTTTGTTTTAATTCTTAGCAGATATCTTATTTTTCCTGTTTGTTTCTTATTCATCGATATCTTATCATAAATAAATGTAGTCTATAAGAAATCAACCTTTAGAGGAGACTTTTTAGCAGAAAGAATCTGTTGGAAATGAAATGCGGTCTATGATGGGGTAAGATGTAGTTCTGAAGCATAAGACACACAGAATCCTAGTGGCCAGCTGAAAGACTGGCTATTTTTAATGTTGGGTGGATGACCTCTGGGCCACCTTCCAATTCTAATTTTCCTCAGAAATGGGTCATTATCAATGAGTCATTGCAAGGAGATACTGCAGAAATTTTGAAAAGAGGAGGAAAGTCTTGGGAAATTTCTCTAAAAAATAGCCTGAAATAGTGAGTTCAAATAAGTAATTAAAATCAAAGACCACAAACATACATCATTAAAAACATCTTTTCGGCATATTTGTTATGATTGGTTCCAGGCATAAGGGGAGTCTATACAACATTTGTCTTTTGTATCCAAACCTTAAAGAACTAAAACCAACAGAGAATAAAATTTGAAAGATAACGCTGCAAATTTTGGAATGGTTGTGAGGTACAAATCAAAAAGAAGGGAGAAGAGTCAAATCACAGACACTTCCAAAAAATAGTGTTCCTTCTACATGGTCTTTGAGACATAAGCCTATTCTGATTGTGTGCCAAGCCTCTTCAGGTCAGGACTTGAGAGTCTGGTCAAATGATTGATATATTCTGATATTCTGCTATCTCTGAACAATTAGAACATTCTGAGCGAAAGGCATATTTCCCTGAAGAAGTAGAAATAATAAAAATGTTAATAGCATAATATTTCTCTATTTATAGCTCACATATAAATATTCTCTCCAATGCAAGTCCTACTGTGGATGTTGTCCTAATTTTCCCCTGCTTCACTGTGCTTTCATCCAGAAGGCTATTTACACACAAGTAGAGCTGAGCTGACATATTCAGCTGCAAACTGTATCTACTCACACACTAGCAAAGCACTTCTTGCTTTGCTATCTGTGATCATGACGGAAAAACTGAGTGAGAGTCAGACCATACCAATAAAAAAAAAATACCAGACCTCCTATTGTGACAAATGGCACACAGCAAAATTACATTTAAGCAGTTACCAGGCCCCAAGGAACCCATCAGAGAATGTGTGCAAACAGTACGGGGCTTCCTACATCTAATTCTGTTGACAAAATGACAAAATATGGCTCTTTCTCATAATGACAGAGAGAAATAAGTTGACTGCAAACATAAAGTATGCTGTTGCTAAGAATGAGAGATGACATTCATATTATGCTACATTTCAGTTGGCAACTTTATTGAAAAGAGTCATATGATCTCTGTTTTTATGAAAGGCAAAGAATGTGTGAGGAGAAAGGAAGAAAGCATCAGGTTCACCTCTCAACATTTATATATACAAGGTGGACAAGGCTATCTGAAGGTCAATTTGAGATTCAGTTAACACCATCTGAGAAAAATTTGCAAGGTCCCACATTTCTAAAAAGGATGCCAAAAGAATGCTGAACGCAAGCTTGCAAATCTGAGTTCTTTCTTACTACCCTTATCCAACCACCCAAACAAATCTGTTTAAATACAACTTCTTTTACTAATGCCTTTTGAAGCATCGCTGCAGTGAAGTAACCATCTGCTGCAAACACAAATAGTGCCTCATTCAAGAATTATGTTACACAGGCTTCCTAGCAAAGTTCTTACGTGCAAGCTGTTCTTGTCAAAATCAGAACCATTGTGATGATGCATCTTAATATTCAATCAGACTTTAAGTAAAGAGTGACAAAAGTCCACATATGGATGACAGCTGCTTCTTCAGTAAATATTTTCCCCTTTATTGAATGGAGGCTTATGGCAGTTTATGATAAGTTCCATAAGACATTTCAGCCGAAATGCCTGAGGACTATGGAAATGACAGGAAGAGAAAAATTCCAATTTTTCAATCTGCTACAATTTACATATTCAACACCAACAGTTCTTTCAACTAAAGGAGCACTGTATGCCTTTGATGCCACAGTCTCCTTGGCTCACACTGGTGAACAGGGGAGTTTGGAAACTGCCTGAATCTCTTTGTTGCTTCCCTTTCTGTTGTTCTGCCATGTTTGGGAAATATGGGAATTGTGTCTAAGTAGACTTTCCCAATATATGAACAAGGTTCATAGGAGTTTAAATATTTGTGATCATATTTTGACAAGTAGTAAACTATTTGTAAATGATTAATAATTTTATTATTAAAAAGAATGTTTTATAAGGACTGTTTTTAAACCAATGTAGTAAGTCACAAATTTAAAAAACCAAAATATATAAATGGATCCTGCTGAGGTTACTAATATTATAATATTATTAGGTATAAATATTAATATTTACTTAAAAATAGTCTGAACTAACAAAGATATCCTTAATTTGGAGTACCCTTGAACCTATACTGTAATTTGATTGTATATCTTAAATGCTATGGTGATTCAAGTCAGTAAAGAGAGTGTCTTTCAAGGAGCCTTTGTGAAATTTGCCAACTCTAAGGTTCCTTGAAAATCTTCAATATTTTCTATCTTTAACCTAATAGTACTATATTGAGGTTCTTTGGAGACCACAGGCAATTTTGGGTAAAGGTAAGGTTGTTGGTATATTAGGCTAGGTCTGTGGTATGACTTTATGTAGAGTTGCTTTCTCTTCCTGCAATGCTGGTCAACACTTCTTTTTAAATAATATTAAAGTCTTACTTTCTACAAACCCTTCTGTTAGACTTTATCCATTTTTCATAAGAATATTTTCCAACCAGGCATGCTGAAGTTGACGTTCTTACCCTGCAATGGGATCTGCTGCTATGGCCTTAGGATTGTGAAGCTCCAATTCAATCAGGGTGACACACACAGAGCCATTGAAATTACAAACAAAGATCCGGTCACTGACAGGGTCCAAGAAGTAGATATTTCTGGTAAGCCAGTCAATTGCCATTTGTTCCACATCTGAAAAAAATACACATGCAGAATAACTCAGTCACAGATGTAAACCTCACATTATAGCCAGAATACACAAGTCTGACAAAGCCAACACAGAAAACAGTTTAAATATAAGTTGTTTCTTTTGTGTATTTCCAATAAATCAATAAATCCTCTCTCTCTCTCTGTGTGTGTGTGTGTGTGTGTGTGTGTGTTTATACATTTAATATGTTTTTTGACTCTAGAGAACATGACTAATACAATGTTGATTAACACAGAGACCCACAAGTGGTCAAAGGTACAAAGAATAAGAGTTTATGTAGTGCTCTGATCTAAAATGGTCATCTATTTCAGTCCCCTTTCCTTCAAGGTTCAGAAATCACTGCAGAGGAAGGCAGAGTGATTTTTAAGAATCAGGCAGAAAACTAATTCTTGCTGAGCATGAAATGGCTATTGGGCAATGAATTCAGAGATACTGTACAAGACCAGTTCAGCCCAAATCCCAGTATGGATGGGGCAGGCACTAATAAAGACCCTTCATAATCTGTGGGCTATTGGAAACTTATGGCTCCTTTGCAAGGCAAATCTGTTTCTTTAGGGATGTGGCTCCTGAAAGGATACCTATGCTCCAGAATTTGATACTACACACATGAGCATACAAGCAGCCCTAAGCAGACTCATAAGATTGAAAAATGAACTACATCAGAAAGAGATAGAAAGGGATGTATAGTAGATTAATTGGAGGATAAAGGAATGAAGAGGAGTTTGATCAAAACACATTATATGCATATATATATATACATATATATATATATATATATATATATATATATATATTTCTCAAACAATACAACCTAACATAGAATAGAAAATATATAGAAATTATAATAAAAGACAGCTTTATGCTATCCTTGCCTAAAGAAAAATCCCAATATTTTAAAATAAAATTAAGGCAAGATTACAGATTCCTTCAGTGGCATACTTAGGCACTGAAAAAAAAAAGAAAGAAAGAAAAAAGCTTAATCAAGGATTATTTTCCCCAATATTCTAATACCATGTTATATAATGAGGAGGAAACTATTTCATATCTGCACTATCTAATGAGGTAGTCACCATCTTTATTAAAATTTCGCTTTTATATCTGGTATAATAAAACATCAATACATTTCACTTTAATTAATTCCATTTCAAGTTAAAATAATACTGATTGCTAACAGATACTATGGACAGATCAGCCACATTAAGGTATATACGTTTTATTTGAATATTTTTTATTTTATACTTTCACCAGCCTTATATTGTAGTTTGTAACATAGTTTTATATAGGATTATAAATCTGTAGTATGCAATTCATAGTTAATAGAAAAATAATTACAATGATACATTATAACTATGAGATATTAAATTCTTATAACTCTTCCACAATTCTCTTGTTAATATTTTTTAAATATGCAAAAACTAACTAAATTCAAAATGAGCTGGGGATGTTGCTCATTGTAGAATGACTCTTTCAAAAAAAATTTCTGGGTTCAATATGCAGCATTACATAATCCAGGGATGATTATGTATGTTGATAATAATAGTACTGGAGGGGTAGGAGCAGGAGGATGAGAAGTTAAGACTAGTTTTGGCTGTATAGTAAGTTATGGCCATCTTAGGTACATCAGACCCTTTTGTATCCCCCCTGGCCTTACCAATCCCTAAAATCCCAATATAAGGAAAAGTACTTATGGATACCAATTTCCGTGACTGCTTCTAGACTACTAGTACTGCTTTGGCTCATTTAATAATACTACAAATAAAACTTGGATTCATCTTCAGTCTAGGCTTCCATGCTTTTAACTCTTGTAGATAACTGTCATCCTACTTATGTTTCAGGAAACATCCCAAGGACTCAGTGATGATTTGCTAATATCATAGAACCGAATCCCATCAATATTTTATTTGTCTCTTTATATCACACACTTCTGCTATAAATGGCAATTTATCTATACACCAAACAAATGAGAAAATTAACAATTGACAATAAAATAAAAGAATAGCAGTAACATGTTATAATAAAATGTAGGAGAATAGTGTCTCAAATTCTGTATCTGGTAAAACATCTTATGGTACTCATTTGATTCATGTTGCTCAGAGTGACTTCAAACTGTACAAAGTAAAGCAATACCTAAGAAGGACCTGGTAGATTTTTCGATACGCCTTCCCTTAGACTTCATAAGTATATTTGGTCAATTGACTACTTGGTGTGATGTGATTAATGGGTATGGCACTACTGTGGCCAATCAGGATCAACTTGATATACCTGGGAAGAAGGACCCTCAATTGAGTAATTTTTTCCCCCAAATTGGCCTATCGGTATGTCTATGATTCATTTTCCCTGATTCCTAATTGATTTAAGGCTGCCCAGCCTACAGTATGTTACCATTCCTAAGAAGTTGGATTGGAGCTGTATAGGAAGTGAAGCTGAACAGGAATCTAGAAGCAAGTCAGTAAGCAGCATTTTTCTGTGGCTCTTATCTCTGCTTCTGTTTGAGTTTCTGCATTAGGTTCACTCAATGATGGACTGTGGTTTCCATTTCAAACTCTTGAGCTTCTCTGAATGATAAATGATGTAAGCGGAAAAAAAAAAAACTTTCCTCTTCAAGTTGCTATAGTTAATTTATTTTATCATGGCAACAAAAAAAGTAAAGTAGAAAAGCTACACATACATATTTGATATTTAATGCTGACAGAATTTGAGGAACAAGAGGGCTTTCTGACACACATCATCTGAAGCAGGCTAAAAGCCACCAAAGGAAGAGGTACAATCTCTATTCTCAGTGGAAAGAATTATCTGTGTTCCAAAAAAAGAATAAACTCTTAGAAGGATCTCATTGCTAGGTTTTCTGAACTTTACTATCTTCAGTGAACAGATCTGCCCATCATGTCTTTTCGTGACTTCCTTTGGCCCATAGACCTAATATAAAAACACTCATGTCTTCAGTTCTTTGAATAGCTTCTCTGTCATTTAAATAGATTTGTGTGCTTTTCTATTGTGAATCTCTTTTGTTGCTCAAAGTTGCATATGTTTTATAATGAAGAAACTTAACCACATAGAAAAAAAATGTCCTGTATTGATGTAAATTTCTGGAAAAACATTTACTTATATTATACGTTCTACAAAGACGAGTAACTAAGGAAAATATCAATATTGTTAAAGTTGGAATATTGCAGGTTCTTAGCCACATTATCTTGGGTTATCTTAATCTCTACATAGTAATTTATTGCCTGCTTCCCATTTGATTAATGTCCATATAACTAACAAATAAATCTCTTTAGATCTACACATCCATAACATCTACCAACTCAAAACTATGAAACTAATCAGCAGCAGCAGTGGCCTATAGCAGAGATTACTCCATTTTGCTGCAATCCAGGTACTGTCTATTCCCACCAATGTATTTGAACTGTGCTCTCAAAGCTACATTTGTTCTGTCATGATAAAACTCCACAAAAGTATAAGTGCATTGTGACATGGTACTTGGGAATTTGGATTTGTGTTCCTGGGATATGGCCATTCATATTTTTCTACACAATAATCTCTCCCTTTTTCCATTTGAAGTAAGAGCTGTAGATTTTGTGTTTCTACCTTCCCCACTAAGAGCCTTCATCTGTAATCTTACATTTTTTCAATATTATGCTCCAGGAATCTTAATCAGGATTAGCTACTTCAGTTATGATGTACTCTCAGTAGAGAGACTAAAACTAACAGCCATACCAGCGTTATCTTTCTTTTTTTTTTTTTTTTTTTTTTTGGTTTTTCGAGACAGGGTTTCTCTGTGTAGCCCTGGCTGTCCTGGAACTCACTTTGTAGACCAGGCTGGCCTCGAACTCAGAAATCCGCCTGTCTCTGCCTCCCAAGTGCTGGGATTAAAGGCGTGTGCCACCACCACCCAGCTCAGTGTTATCTTTCATAATGGTGATCATCAGAAAGATAAAAGAAAGACAGCAGGAATTTTGTGATAATTTCTATCATGTCCTACAAGGATAAGAAGAAATTAGATATTACAAGTCACTGGACACAAATTTGCAGCCTATCAGAAACAGTCTGACTCAGATTATATGGATTTTATGCAACAATAAACATGTAAGTATTTCCACAGCTACCAGAAACCTTATTTTTCCTCAGTCAGTCTAGCACTCAGGATATTAAAAAGTCTCAATTATTTTTTTTTTTGTCTCAGGAAATCAGGACCAGGAGGCTGTTCTGTCATTCAAAGTAGGCTTGCATTATTCTATCAACCGCAGTTCAGCACCAAAGCCATTCCAGACAGTTTGATTAGAGATCTGGTATGTGCCAGGCTCAGTCATCCACCCATCCCTTAAACTGTAAAGCTGGTGGCTTCAGTATGTGCAACTATAATTTTAGACAAAAGAGTTGCAGTATGGCAAAATTCACACCTGTCAGTACTTCATCACTTCCCAAAGATTCTTTTCAGTGAAAGAGACAGTGAGATCTCAAAGAAAACGTCTAATTAGCAGAATGCTTAGTGATTGTGAGAGTTGGTTAGTTTCTTTTTCTATGTCTGGAATTTCCTTCTGTCTTTAGTATAATTTGTATTTAAATTGTAGAGTTTCAGTAATTAGACATAGTCTGTAAGCAAGCAAGTTATTAAATAGAAAAACACAAAGAATATTAATAACTAGAAAAGGACAAACTATAGAGTGCTTTGAACTAAAGGAGACAAAAAGACCTCAAAAACATTCTCTTTCTCCATATCATTGCTTTTTGCCCCTCTTAATTACACAAAAATGAATCACAGAGATAGGAACCACTTTTTCTAAAGGCAGAAATCATAAGGACAAAACTTTCTTTCTGAAGTAACTCATAAATGGATGGGGGAATGGTGTTATTCTGTTTCAATTAAAACATTTCAAAAAGAACCTTAAAAATATTGCTCCAACATTCTATGTTTTTTTAATATAGAAACTGCTTATAATAAAATTCTCTGACCTTCCTTTTTTATTACTAGGTCATAAGACCTTCCTCCACTCCAGAGGAGTTCTGTCTGTAGCTGGAAGGAAGGAATATTACAAAGAAAGGTCAAGGAGACTCTTGACAGATGCTCCTCCCAATATTATTGTAGCATCCTGTGTTGTCTAAATTCAAGTCAATATTAAATTGAGGATACAGAAGCAAATAATTTGGAAGTGTGCTGTCCCTGGGTCTCCCTTTGTTGTTGTTTGAGGCAAAGTCTTGATGACCTAACGCATCTGGCCTCCAAAATTCTGTGATTAGAGGTATGTGCCACCAGATTTATCTTATTACTAAATTTCTAAAAATTCTCATTTAATGGAGAGTTAATTTAATATACTTGTATTGAGAAATTAAAATCAAAACTGCATCGAGATTCCATTTCACTTAAAAAACCACATAACATCAAATACAGATGAGGATACATGGAAAAAGACTCCATATACACTGCTAATAGGGATAAAAATTCACATATATACTTTGAAAATTTCTCAAGAAAATAAAGACAGACAGACAGATAGACAGACAGATAGAGACAAAGAAACTACAACATAACCCAGCTTTACAATTTTAGAGAATATACTCAACAAAGTACAAGTCAGTAAAGGACAGCAATAATTGCACCTCTGTGCCTAGGGCATTGCCATTTACACAAGCCATGTCATGGAAATAGCATAGACAGTATCTTACAACAGGATTATGAGAGGAATATTCAAAGACAATGGAGTAGTCTTTATTTCCTGCCATCAAAAGAACATCAAATTTGATGGAAATGTTTAGAACTGGAATTACCATAGAAAGGAAAATAAACAACACTCAGAAAGATGAATGTCACATTTTTTTCTTCTCATATGTAGACCCCCCAGTGAACTCAGGGGATGGTTGAAAGGAGAGAATAAATGGGTAGAAACACAAGCTCCATGACTTACTTAGATAATATTTTCTATGAACTTTACCTGTAGTCCAAAATATATACTCTAATAAAAACAAAATTAAAAAATTGCTTTGCTTTTCTCTTGCTATCTTATGCTTTTTTTTTTTAACAAAAGTGTCTACTTTGGATTTTAAGATGGATTTAGAAGTTTCATGTTCCTCTCCTCTACTGGTTTTGTAGGTGTGAGACAGGGAATACCACATGACAAAGGGCAGACACAGATTCGAATCCTTAACACAGTAAGTATTCTTTATTAAATGTCATCATGAACACCTTAAACTCACAATTCTAGCCTCAAATTTATGAGCACCGATATGACACTTCCTCAAAATACAAAAACAAACTGGAGGAGAGAATGATGCTACTGTTGGTATTCCTGCAAATTAATAAAAGACAAACTCATAAGCTGTTGACCTGACCAGACTTAGGTACTGGAAATCTAACACTGTTCCTCTGGAAAAGAAGCATACAATCTTAACTACCTAATACTTCATTCAAGATTCTCTATCCCTTCTTTAAAAATGTGGTGTTTTATTGCTGTAGTTGTTTTTATTTTTATTTTTTCTGATCACCACTCTACTGCAATATCTCAACTTGATTGCAAAACATGATGTTTATATATAATGGAACTCAAATCTAATAGAAGCAACCTCTGACTGTCTAGGTTAGCATATATTCTCAAAACAGAAAACATGCTTTAAAACCCTGTCAAAGACCTGCAACCCAACCTTCCTACACCATTCCAATCTTCAGTCCTCTACACACACATATACTTTGGTCCATTCCTTTAATCCCTGCAATTGAACAAAACTTTCCCTTCATTGTTTGCAAAGAAGTAGTAGTCTGGAATTTCTCCATTGGTGCCATTCATTCTTCACCTCTTCAACCTAAAATTCTTTCCCTTTTCTATTACATCCTTGCAAGTAAAGATCATGTAGGGATAGGTAAGGATTGGAGGATCGTAAAGGAGGATGTAAATTTCCTAGAACAGGATTTTTCATTAAGCAGAAATTTTTCAAGTGCTGAGTTTTTCAATAAGTAATGGAAAAATTCCACTATCTTGTAACTATCTAGAAAACTAAAGTATAAGTTGACAACAGTAAATGAAGTTAGACATTTTTCTTAGAGCCCAAAGAAGAGAGAAAAGTCACTAACAGTACTAGATGTAGTAAGCTATATATCTTATCTCTAAAGCATACACCTCAGTTCTTGGTTCACACATAAACTCTAAACCTGCCATATAAATGAACATGGTATATACCTAGAAACAGCACTGGATCCAATGAGCATACCAGGGCTCTCACACATGTCATGTGTACTCTCAGGTATCATAGTTCAGGCATAGAACTTCCATTAAGCACACATGTGAAATGACCCTGTCCTAGATGATTTATTTATTTATTTATTTATTTATTTATTTATTTATTTAGTCTAGTAGACCTAAGCTACAGTTTTCTGGGCAGAGGAAGCTCAATTGAGAAAATACCTCCTTTAGATTGCCTTTAGATAACTCTTTAAGCCATATTCTTTATTAATAATTGATGTGGGGTGGCACAGACTACTATGGGAGGTGCCGCCCAGGGGAAGTGGTCCAGGGAGGCATAAGAAAAACCAAGGAAACCATGGGAAAGAAGCCAGCAAGCAACACTCCTCAATGGTGTCTGTAAGTAGCCTTTCATGCTTTTCTCCTTTGCTGCTAGGTAGATGTGATTTATTTGCATTGCTTAATTCTAAAAGGGAAATCTTTTTCTGGTTCTCTATTTCATTCTTTGGCTGTAAATATGTTCTTGCTTTAGTTGCCTTTTACATGTCATTTCAGGTTACTAGGAGTACACGCTGTGCTCTGATTCAGTTTCACTTTCTGATGTCACAGAATCAACACTCCTGTGTCTGGTGCACAGGTGGTAGGTAGGCAGTTTAAATTTATGCATTTAAATGCTTCCCAAACCACAGGTAGTTCCTGTAACCCACCCCTGTTCTCTTTCTCTTCTCACCTGTCCTCTGTTCCTCTCCTATCTTCTCGCCTAATTTCTTCTGTTATGCTCTGCTTCCTAGAAGCTTGGCAACACATTATTAAGTCTAAATTATTTCTCCTTCTCCAGAATTGCGGAAACAATTTGAACATATTAGAAGATAGATAATTTTTCCAGAAACATATTAAGTAATTGATTTTTAGTTTGCTAAACCAGAAGAAAGCTCATTAGATTATTTTAAGATAACTGTCTAAGGATAAAGAAAAAATACCACTTACTATCTAATAAGATGCCTCTTGCATTTTACAGAACAAACTTTTGAATGTTTTATTACATTTGTTTGATTTGTCTTTTCATCAGCTAAAGATCAGGCAGAATTTGCTTTCATTGTTTCCTTGACATGATTCTGATTTTGGTAATTTATAATTTTTTTTAACTGCTAAAAATTATTAAGAACTTTTCTATTTATTTGACAATAGCTAAACAGGTTGGTCATCTACTTTGTGAAACACATGGTAACTGTCAATAATATTTTCAAATTTGAAAAATAATAAAGGACTACAGAAAGCATTTTGAAGGTTAAATTTTCCATGAACAAAATTATAGCTATGTTTTTAAATTGCAAATAATTCTCCCCACGCACAAATGATAAGCCTCAAGCTTACACCTGCATCATCTTTGAAGGACATTAGTCACACATAGCATTATCATCTCTCCAAAATCTTATTAATTATATATTATGAGTTAAGGTTAACAGTTTAACAGTTAATTCAGTGCAGATTAAATAAAATATAAAATCAAGAGAAGAGGGATAATGATGTGATAACTCAACTCTGATAAAAATGATGCATACAATTTCCTCTGATGTAATAAGGTATATCATATACTACTTGAATTGTGAGTAAGTGACTTAAACATTTTAAGTCTTCTAAAAGTGCATTGAATTGAACTATATGTATATTATGTATATTAAGTGTTATGAATTGAATTATATATATATTCAAAGTTTTCTCTTATGATTTCAATACTCAGTATTTCAATAATTCATTACATTTGGAAGAACAATCTTTAAAGAGGCAATTAGTAAAAGTGAGCTTACTAGTTTTTAGGTCCAATTGTAGATGATGTTCAGCCTTCCAAGAAAAGGATTGGTGAAAGAATCAGAAGAAATGTTCATGTGAAAGAATGATTAGTGAATCACTAAGCCTCTTTCAATTGTCAAGTTAAAATTACTTTTGTTTCTTCTTCAGTATTTAATGTAAGGTGTCTTGATTGTACACTTTCTAATTGTGTTAGTGTGTTGAAACCATGCATTTCTGTTATGGGGGTATATCAACCAGCGTTTGTTTTATTGCCCTGAGTATTACAGAACGTTGGTTTTCTGAAAAAAGCTTGCAAGTACTGGAAGAAGTGAGTCAGGCTTTAAGCAGATCAAGACGGTAGTGGACTCGATTATTGCTGGTATAATAGCTTTAATTACATTAATTTCTAGCACCACTGGTGCTGCAATTGCTTTGACACAAGAAGTTAATGATTAACTTTTGTTAATCATTTAGCAAAAAAATGTTGCTAATGTATTGAGTATGCAAGGGGATTTCATTTGGAAAAACAGATTGATGCTCTTTATCCTATTCAAAGTATTGGAAGGAGGTTCAGAGTTTAAGAGTAAGGAGCCATCTCGAGTGTCATGCCAAATACCAATGGTGTTGTGTTACTTCTAAAATTTATAATGATAGTCATTATAATTACAAAAAAGTTTAAAGACACTTGCGGGGTATCTGGCATAAGTCAAATACCTCTATGGATATTTTAACTCTGCATAGTGAGCTTATGAATTTAAAGAATGCTGCTCTGCTGAGCTGTGATGCTGCAGATACTGCTGATAAAATTATCCATGGCTTGATGTCAGTATTTCCATTTCGGTCAATCTACAAGAATGGCATATATAGCTTGATTATGCTAGCCCCTTTTGTCCTGGGTATACTTTTATTCCTATCCATCGTGTTAAAGCTTGTCTTTAACAATATCAACATGTTGGCAGACAAACTACATGACTTGAAACTGAAAATGGGCCCCTAGACAGAGTTATTAATTTAACAGGCTGGCAAAGCCAAAGAGAGATAAGATTCTGCACAGAGCCTTACCAACCTAAGTCATAAGTGCATTGCTTTTGATAATGCATATTCCATGATAGGTAAAAAAGGCATTCTTGTCAGGATGACCTAAGACAGCTCAGTCTTATTTATGAAATAAAAAAGGGGGAGATGTGGAAAGCTTTGGGGGCTGCTTGTCAGGAATCTGACATTGGCCAAGGACAAGGAAATGAGCTTCAGGCAGGAATCTGACATTAGACTTGAACAAAGAAGTAATTTTAGGTAGGAATATAAATCTTACGCTAGAACAAAGAAGTAATTTTAGGCTAGAATCTAAATCTTAGACTAGAACAAAGAAGTAGGCTTCAGGCATGAAAATGACTGTGGGCTAGGACAGGGAAGTAGGCTTAGATATTTTGGTCATCCTGATAAGTCCTTATAAATGATCATGGGAGTGATCATGGGACTTTGTTTATTGCCGTGCTTGTTCTTTGGCTATTTTTGTTTATTGTCTTGCTTGTTCTTGGACTATTTGCATGTATTGTATTTCTAGTTCCTCAACCTAGAATTGACCTTAATACTTGCATGTAATTAAAATGATATAAAAGCAAAAGTAAATAAATAAAAGTTAAAAAAACAAAAGCAAAAATAACAACAACAACATCAGCAACAACAACAACAAAGAATGGTTGTGTGAAGACACTGTGTGGCCATGCCAGCATTTACTAAGCCCAGATGCCCTGGAACCAATCCATTTGTGAGCACTAGGTTTATGGAAATTTCCAGATTCCATATCCATTTTTTTTGTATCACAAATGCTCTTCTATTTTGACTAATGTATCAAAATTACTAAAATTACTCCAGTACTGTTTTATAGAGCAAATTTTCCTTTAAAATTATTGGGAACAAAGAAAAATCTTTATTAGAAAACTCATAAAAGTGATAATAATATAGCATGTCAATGATTCTGAGGACCATTATCAAATAGACTTATCTAATAGCTAATATAGTCCTCTTGGAAAGAAACAGTTGATTTGTTAAATTGAATAATAAACTCTATTCTTAATAATATTATCTTATAAATTGATAAATCAGAAAGTGTTTCCACCAGACAGAAAAATACACAGAGTTCATACTTTCTTTATCTTTGATGGGCATTCATTACATATTTGGTGGTTTAAATGACAATGATCCCCATAGGCTCATGTATTTGAGTGCTTAGTGATCAGAGAGTAACACTACTTAGAAGGATTAGGAGATGTGTCTTTCTTGGGGTAGCTGTGGAAGAGGACTTTGAGATTCCAGAAACTGAAGCCAGACCCAGAGGCTCTCTCTCTTTTTTTGTTTAAAAATCTGGATATAGAGTTCTCAGTTCCTTCTCCAGAATCAAGTCTGTCTGTGTGTTGTCATGCTTACTATTATGATGTTAATGGTTAAAACCTCTGAAACTGTACACTAGCCCCAATTACATGCTTTCCTTTATAAGATTTGCTATATTAATGATCAGTAACATCTATGAGAGTGGTTGCTCTCAAGAAAAGGAAAGAAGGGTAAATACTATGATTATTACATTATATAGTTGTATAAAAATCATCATAACATGCTTATGTTGAATAATTTAATAGTGCTTGTAATCAAAATAAAGAAAATTACAAACACTCACTGTATTATCCTATTATTAATAAAAAATAAGATTTAGAAAATGCTCATGAATTAAATCAGGAGTCTAAATTTACGAGTTGCAGAAGGTGGAATGAAGGAAGTATTACACAGCATTTTAGTCTCAGATAGAATTAAAAGACTACATTTTAGTTTATAAATTTGTGACTGCTTGTGATATTTCTACAGTAGAGTGTTTTAAAAAGGATTCATCAAGTTGATTAATGATACAATAAACACTTGGTAGTCATGATCATTTTTGTAAATAATGTCCATAAATTCTTTGTTACATGATTATTTTATTTGATTAAAAATGATTCAAGCAATAGGTCTTCATACTCTTAAATAAAAACAAATCAAAACCATTTCTTAGGATTTTTCTTTAATGAACAGGCATTTCTTTGGTGATGGTGACTCAGTGTGTCATTCTAACAAGCTGGAACTTCCTATTTAGAACAGACTAGGCTCAAACTCACAGAGACCTACCTTTGTCTGCTATTTTTGCTGGGACTAAAGGCCATTAATGAACAGAATTTGGTAGAAATAGCCAAGTAAGATTTAATGATGATTCAAGAACACTTTGTAATTTTATTTTTGTTATTTCAGCTATGCCATGTGGTGACTACCACCAAATCACAGGTCCATGCGTAGAAGCTAGGATTCCTGGTACCAATAAAGAACAGAATGCTGCCTGTTGCACATCTCCATGTCAGACTCATGAATTTATGATGAACCAAAACTTTGGTGATGGTATTTACTGTTGTAAAGCTACAAACTGGCAGGTAGTTTGTTATAAGCAATAGATACCATTGTCAGATTCCTGAACATTTTAGATTTTTTACACTTCTTAGACTCTACTTGTCACTATTATATTGAATAAACAGCTTAGCTCTTTCAAAATATCTGCTATATAGCTTCAATGTGTAAACCATAAAAATACAACCAATAAATGTTTACAAATGAATCTCAATGAATATAAACACATCCTGTCTGGAAAATTTTCTCTAATTCTAAAGTAATTCTGTCTAAAACTAATAAATCTGGGGAATCCCAAGACATGAAGATTGTTGATACTTGAAATCTCAAGAAGGCTAGAATCAAATGAATGAGTAAAGATACGAAGTGGGATATAAGCTTTAGTAGGATAATTTTATGTCATAATTTCACAGCAACTATGCTTTTTTTGGTATCATACAATACATTTCCATACTTTAAAAAGAAACATATTATCATGACTTACAGTGGAAAATAGGATTTTCTGTTTAATTTTTTCCTAGCTCCTCCAGTCTTTTTAGTTATTTAAATTGTATACACTTGCTTTTATAATTCTATATATAATGTTACATCTGTTGTTCTTAAAATATATATGTAATACATTGACCTCTAAGTGTAAAGAAACTATTTTATTATTATTTCTTTTTATATATGTACATATTCACACATACACATTTTGTTCCATCTCAATGTTTTGTTAATATTGTTATCAGGGCAATGGTAGTGCTTGCCTCCAATACCAGCAGAAACTGAAACAGGAAGATCTCTATAAGTTCAAGGATATCCTGTTCCTCAGAGCTTGTTCCAGGACAGTTAAGACTACACACACACACACACACACACACACACACACACACACACACACACACACACACATACACCTGTCTTAGAAACTCAGAATAATATTAGAAACTCAAAATAATATTTACAACTGCAATTTTTGTTGGTTAATGCAAGATTTTAGCATGGTTGTACTTCCTTTAAAATTTGTTTCTTAAAGAGTTACTTGGTATATGCGGGAGAGTTTTTCAAGATTTATTGTTTCATAATCCTTCAAAAGTGTCTAAAACCTTTTCTCAAATAGAAAAACCATCTCAGTATTCTATGCTGCTGTTTTCACTTGGCATTCGTCCAGCTTCCTGGCAGCCAACCTTGGAATCTGTACAGGCTTTTCAGCTCTCAGGATCTGGGGCAACTTCTTTCCTCTAGGTCAGGCATTCCTGCTGTGGAGGTGATATAGGGACTCTAGACTCAGTGTTATTCTCACAATAGGCAACTACTTTATTCTTCATCTCATCTCTTGCCCCCACCTTCAGAAGTGCTCCGGGTTTCTAAATATTTAGTCTTCCTGGGTTACTTTAATTTTACATGCCACCTGCACTAACTTAGCAAGGCAGAGAAACATTAGTCCTGCTCAGTTATATTTCAATCACCACCATTTTTTTTTCTAAAATTGTGTCATAAGGGGTCTCATCTCTTTTTCTTTGTTTATTTGTAGATTAAACCATTCAAAGTAATTTGTTTGCAATATTCATCGAGGACTGACAGAAAAAGGATATATAAGACTCACAATAAAGGATATACACAAATACACACACTTTCATTCTTTTTTAAAAAATTTGTTCAGCCCCTTTCTACATGTATGGGTGCTTCAGCCACACAACTGTCGATGTACCAGATCTGTACCTGGTGCCCACAGAGGCCTTTAGGTCCTCTGACATTGGATCTGTAAACAGTGATGATTCCATGTGGTGTTTTAAAATGGAACCTGGGACCTCTGAAAGAGCTCTTACAAGTGAGCCATCTTTGTACATCCTCACACACAACCCATTTTTACATTATCTGCAGTATTCAGGGGAAAGTCTATGGGGCTAGATTTAGGCAATGAAAGTGATAGCTGTGTTTAGGAATTTAAAAATTTCAGGTTACTCGTTGTGTGGGTAAAGGAGAAGAATCTGTGGCAAGGTTCTACATTTTCAAGAGGCAGAAGCAGTGTTTTCAAAGAGATTTACTGCAATGGTGAATATATGTAACAAAGTAGAAAATCAGAAGACTTCATAGAAAACCAGCAAATTCCCAGTATAGATAATGTCTACCTAGTTTTCTATTCTTATTTTATATTTTGTGCATATATTTTGAATATATATTTAACTCTTGCGTTTCAGTTTCCAGTGTTAAATGCAACAAGTTTGCAAAAAGCCATATATTCTACATTTGAAAATGTCCAGAACTGATAAGGTGATTAAATGGAATTGTTATATGACACTATAAACTATATCAGAAAGTGTTCACTCACTTCTTTTGTTGATGTGAAACAAAGTGAGTTGATAAAGAGAGACTGTGTTTGACACAAACATTACAATGCTAAATTAATCTAGGTGTACTAAAGGCTGAGATGTGTAGACTTAGTGGGTCACTATAGAGCATTTCCACTGCCTTGGCCATTGAAAGACTACTTCTGGGCTCTGATTTTATTTCTTAAATATATAACAGGTGATTGACATGCACATTGAAGATATTTAATTATGAGTAGTCACAAAGGCCCACCTGAAATGTATGAATTGATTTGTAGTTAAGCATGATAAGCTACTTCCCTGGTATCCCTGCTCTGTGGATGTTCTTGCTTTTTGATTGCGGGAAGGTATGCAATAGATGATTGGGCTTTTGGACTTTTTCCCACATCTCTACCTTCTCTATCTCTCAATTTTGTTTTCTAACATAAGCTGTAAGCCAATACTACTTTAATATATTTCAAAGAAGAGGCCAGGTTCATTCCATTCCCACAGCGGCCAACACGTTCCATACAGAGTTGCCATTTCCCTCCAGGGAGATATTATATAATTATATTAATTTTTCTTTATAATTGTATTATCCCCTAGATACTACTGAAGAATCTTAAGGCTTTTAAATTACAGACTTCTCATTACTTTCCATACATATTATTCCTCTGATCTGAAATCTCTAATAACTCCACTCCCACACTCTCTCACTATGCTCTTTCTTAAAAATAAATTGTAGCACTAGTAGCACGTGCTAGGAATGTGTCCTGCAACTGAATTGCATATCAAACTACTGGTCTTTGAGCCCAGGTCTCACTGTGCTGCTCAAGCTTGCTTTGCTCAATTTAAACCCCAAGATGAATTCAAACTCTCCATCTTCCTGCCTCTAGCCCTTCCTGGAGCTACAGGCATGTGCCTTTAAAGCCTACGGCAACATTTTATCTTGCTCATCTTCTAAAGATACTATATATGCCTACTAAAAGACAACTTCCTTCTAGGCTCTAATTCTGTTTCTTCAGTTGATGAAATGTCATAAAAATCATTTGCCGAACATCGAGATAGATAATCTTCCCTTTGGCAGTTAGGAGTCTGTTGCAGTTGATGACAGTAAAGGAAAATCCTAACTCAATGCTGCTTTGGGTGTTTTATTTATTTATTTATTTATTTATTTATTTATTTAATTTATTTTTAAATCTCCACAAATGTTTTAAAGTAAATTAGCATCAGTACAAATGTCTGAAGGTTTTTTTTTCATTTTTATTAGTTCTTTTAAAGTTAGAACAATGTGTTCTGAGCACATTGACCCTCAACAATTGTTCCAAATTCACCTTTCTTTACTACTCTCCCAACTTCTTGTTTTGTTTTTAAACTTCAATTCTTTGTTGTTGTTGTTGTTTTTTCAGGACATGGTACTGCTTATTGTGATGCTCAGTGGAAACATCTGTAAACCAGCTTACTGTAGTGATGACAGCTGTGAAACTTCAACTCCAATATGAGCTGCTAAAATATTCTTTGATGTGTTGTCTTCCATTACAGTTCAACCAAGTTGCATCTCAAGCTTATCTAAGGATATATTCTTAGAGAAAACTGTCTTCCCTTCTTTTAGCAGCTGCAACTTACAATTGTAGTTAGCCCATGGCTATGGGAAGAACTGAATATCCAATTCCCATCTCTATCCTGAGATTTGATTTGGCTCAGTCTTGCATGGGTTTTGTGCATGCTGTCACAACCATGTGAGTTCATATATGCCGTGTCCACAAATGTTGCCTTAAACTTGTCTGCTGCCATTGCCTCTTAAATTCTTTCTCTGACACCTCTTTTGCAATGATTGAAAGTAGGAGTGCAGTATGTATTTTCCCTTTATGGCTGAGCATTCTGAAGTTTCATATTTTCTGAATGTTAAACAGGTGTGGATCTCTCTGTTAAATACCACTTAGTTTAAGGATAATTATTTTAGATGATGATTGAGAGAAGAATTTGACATTGAGCATAAAATAAGGCAATAGTAGTTGGTTTACTATCTTAAATACAATTGAACGGTGTTTGGTGATTGGTCACTTCAATAATGTTCATTTCTCTATTGCACCAGTGGGCTTACTTTGCTAGGTCAGCTATTATAGCTGGAAGTGCTCATGAGAGAGTGTGATTGGTAGTTATTTTTATTCTCTGGAACCTTCTAACACTACAAAAGGTAACTAGTAGGGATGAAGCTGCCAGATATATCCTAGCTTGAATTCAATATGTTTTTGACACAAATATGTGGTGTACTCAGACATAAGGTCTTACTATCAAGTTCTGGACTATAACCAAGAGCAATGAAAATACTTTGTAGTGTTCTGGGGTCAAGAGCTTCTTATATAGGAAACAGTTGGCCAACAATCCAAAAAATGTAATTCACAGATAGAATTAGACATAGACATTTTATGTATTAACTTCTGATGTCTATTAGGGATATTTTTGCCCTGTTACAGATTCATTCTCTCTCTGTCTCTCTCTGTCTCTCTCTGTCTCTCTCTGTCTCTCTCTCTCTGTCTCTCTCTCTCTCTCTCTCTCTCTCTCTCTCCCCCTCTCTCCCTCTTTCTCTCCCTCATTCTCGCCCTCTTTCTCTTTCTCTCTCTTCCTCTCTCTTTACCTCTTTCTCTCTCTTTGTCTTTCTTTCCCTCTCTCTCTTTTTCTCTCTCCTTCCTTCTCTCCCTCTCTCTCCCTCTATTTCTCTCTCTATATTTCTCTCTCTCCCTCTTTCTCTCTCTCTCTTTCACTCTCTCTTTCTATGTGATGTATGCAAGTATGTGCATCTGTATATGAAAGCTTCAACATCTATAGGCTTTCACTTGTCTTTTTTTTTTGCAAATTAACGTTATATTCCATCACAAAGATTCTCCTCTACCTGACCTTTTGTTTCTCACCCCAGGTTGAGCCTTCCTATTTCATTATTCTTGTTCAATCCTTTATACCACTGCATTTTAATCAAACTATAGAAATTTTCTTTTGTAGAATATTTGCTATTCAAATCATTTAGGACCTAAATTACTTAACCAGATCATTTGACTTTTCATTTTGCCTTTACAATTTTAGTAAAAAAATAGCATTTATTCTCAAATTCTGGTCTAGATTTTCAGTTTCCAAAATACCTGTCCTCTACTTAAATTCTTAACACAGTTTAGATAAAACTTAGCTTTTGAAAAAGACTATGGTCCAAAGCATCTCATGTCTCTCTCATAATACCCTTGATCATGTTTGGCTTTTGTACTTTCCCTTGAGCCAGCAAATAATGTTTCCTCATTAGGATGACTTTGATAGTTGTTGATGGGAAATTTGCAAAGGGTATATCCATGGTTCTGTTCTGTCTTCAGTTGGATATATGTTCAAATATCAGTTCTCAGGAAAGCCTCCTTCAGCCAGTAATATTTATGAAAACATTCATACCTCTAAATGTCAACACACACACACACACACACACACACACACACACAGAGAGAGAGAGAGAGAGAGAGAGAGAGAGAGAGAGAGGCATTCAATGTGATAGTACCTCTCAGTCTGTGTACCATTGACCAACCAAATTTTATGTTTTCTATAGTACTCAGCAAATGACTAGTTATTTATTAGTGTGCTATCTCTCTGCCCTGTAATGATTCTATATGATCAGAGACCTGTGTATCTTATATCCAAGGCCTAGATATGATTTTGCTTCATGGAAAAACAGTACCCAGGAGTACACTCCACTGTTTCATCCATCTTCTTTGTGCATCTATTCATGTAGCAATCAGATGCAGTTGTTTTATCACCCAAAATATTTTCCATGCTTCCTAGGGAGTTCAAATTTGAAATGTCACTATGATTTTACCTAGATAATTTGAATACACAGTTTGGTAAAAGGACAATTAGGCAGATCACAGCTTGCAGGTGTGTACTCAGGGGGATAATGACAGTGAGCAATGATAGTGGCACATAGCCATATAAAAGAGTAATTACAGATCATGAGCACGCGTGTATAAAAGGATAAAAAAGAGTCACATGTCTGGATAATCTGTCCTAAGATGAAGCATTGCCACATTGGGTGCATTAAAGCACCATATCTGAACTTCTGTAGTCTACATGCCAAGTACTTCTCATAATGACATTCCTTTCATATGTGTGCAAATCAATCGTCCGTCTTACTCTCACTTCTAAGAGGTGGTTAACTCACTTTCTGTTTGACTGAGCAAGAATTTCCTCACATGAGAATGACTTTTCCTTTGCCAGTATTCATTCCTCTTTACTCCCTTTTTCTGTATACATAACTGTATTTTGGTAGGGCTTTGTCTTATAGCCTCCCCTTAAAAGACAATGTTGATTAAGGCACTAGTATTTTTTCCACTTGATTTTGTACATGTAACTATGACACTCATATTATGTAAGCTTACTAAATCATTATCATTGTTCCCACTTGTCATACCTCCTAACTCAACTCAAGTAACCATGTGAATCTGAATCATTACTCTCAGAAACTAAAATGTACTTCTGCTGATCATTGCCACTAACATACTGAACATATGCAAAAGTAACTGAAGAAGAGATGAAACTGATCTATACTTTGTGGAATGAGGCTGTATAAAAAGGATTCAGTTGGGTCCATGCTATCAGTTTCACTTAGTCTATGAAAAGAAAATTTAACCTAAAACTCAATGACCAAATACATATTTACATAATGGTTCTCTGGCAGTTCTCTTGTTGACAACCATGTTAGATATTAACCTCATTCTACTGTTAATATTAATTATAAAATGTTAAGGAAATGAAAGGATTGTTTTAGAAAGACATGTACTTTAAATTAATAAATGTCTCGAGCCTGAGGGATGGGTCATTTATTAAAAGATGTTATAGTTCTTGCATAGAACTTAGAGGTTAGTTCGCTGAACCTAAATGATAGTATATCACCATCTGTAATCCCAAATACATATGATCTAACTCTGTCTTCTGATCTCCATAAGCATTGGGTACACAGGCAATATATGAACATACATAAAAGCAAAAGATTAATACACAAAGAACAAAATAATCAGAATATAATTTTAAACATCTGAATAATTAGTCTTTTGTTTCAACAGAGTCAATGAAACCCAAATGGTTTGTGTAATTTGTCTGATATAGGCAGATCTTATTTTTTAAACTTACCGTGAACCAATATGAAAATCCTCAAGAAGTCTCAGAATTGGGAATGGAATACAAATACTCAGAACCATAGGTAGTAGTGATTAGGGAATCAATAATTCATAACAATCTACCTGTGACAGTCCTAAAGTTAGCCGAGTATAGCCCAAGTAAGTGTTTCAGGGGCAGATGTCAGTAGAAGCAGAAAGTTCTAATAAAATCATCAATATTGAAATCCATTTGCAACTATCAGTAGTTGCTAATAATATACTCTGAATAATATTTATTTAAAATTATTTGATAATGGCATATACTTTACAAGGAAATATATGTTGATACTTAGAACTATATTGCATTAAAATATTTATCATGTAAATATATAAAACTGTCAAACAATAAACACAGAAGAGGGAAAGAAACTAGAGGCCCTGCACATCATGTACATGCCTTATCTCATAGCAAATGATGTCCTGAACCACCTCAGGACAACCACTCTTCCAGGTAGAAGACCACCACTAGAAGAATCTTCCAACTTTTAACTTCAGGTTCACAAGTCAAAATAAACATCTCTTCTTTATAATGATACTACACATAAGCCTTCAATTTTATTAACAGTAATAAAAATGAGATAATATAAGAAATTCTGGTTTTTCAAAGTGACTTACATATGGATACACCAATTGACTTCTCTATAAGCCAAGATATAAGGTAGAGATCATTTTATCAAACATTTTAACTTTATTTAAAGAATGATAAGATACATCAGATAATATATATGATAATGAACACAGAGACGAATTATTTGTGAAATTCCATGGGCAAAGCTGGAGCTTTAGTTACTGGGACCATAATCTTGCCCTTTCATGTGATTTCTATGAATATGGATGGACAGCACTTAAGAGCCTAAAATAAAAGCCCTGGGTAAACACACAGAATGGGATGGAATATAGATGACTATTTGCATAATCCAGACATTAAACATGTTGCTTTGATCATCTAGATTTTACCAACAAATGTTTTTGTCGAGTATGTAAGCCCTTAATGTAATTCCCCTTGGCACATTGCATGAGGAAGCATAATCATGGTGCATTCCTTTAAGTCTTGGTAAAGATACTCTTGACAGTTCCAATTTTATTCAGTCATATTTCTTAAAAATAAAAAAAATTAAAGCTATAAGACAGAGTAAAATTTACATCCAATCTAGAAAGAGAAAACTAAAGAGAAGCTTTATTTTCATCATTTGTGTGTCTGTTAAAAATAACTGAAAATGGATTCTGTTCATAACTGGAGAGACAATTTAATTTTGATTTGTGATGAAATGTAAAATGATTATATATAAAATTTCCGTTTAGGCTTGAATATTTGTAACTCATTGGAATTCCAGATCCTACCCTCCTTCCTACCAGACATGAGGCTTTTCAATCTCTCTTAAGGAGGCTAGAATATGTGAAGAGATTCCAATACTTTCAGAGATACAAACAGCAAACTGGGTCTACTGTGTGCTTTGGAGAAGCTATGGCCGTCTTTTTCTTAAGAGAATGAATGACTCAGAGTTTTCAACTAACAGAGAAGGCAGTCATTAGGTTTAGATACGATCCTACCAGTTCTAGAAATATTTACTCCAAAGATTGAGCTCAAGATCAGTCTCAGAAACAGCAAGATCCTGTTTCAAAATGAAGAGGAAGCGAGGGTGGGAATAATGAGACTGTATGGTAACCTCAAAAATAAAAGAAATAATCTTAAAAATTAAAACAATTCAAAAATATGAATGGAAATATAATAGTGCATATTTGACATATGAGAGAGAAACCCAGTTTAAATTCCTAGTGGCATAAAAAAATCAATCAATTAATCAAACAAACACCTCTGGTGACATTAATGTAAACGTGAAATAATGAAATCATGTTATAAAAAAGGAACTCTTTGAATACACACATGCATACATCCCTACACACCTACACATATATAACCCTACCACACAAACATTCCCATTCACATACGATATGCACACATGCATACACCACACGCATACATATAGTCAGAACACACGCATATACATACGTACATACATTTTCCCTGGAGAATAGTTTATTAAACAAAAAAGACAGATAAGATGCAAAAATTATAGTGACAACTCCCCAACCTGGTTTTGCTGTACTTACATGTAAATAAGCTATGCTGAAAAGAATTTCTAGTAAGAAAAATGATGTAATGTTTATTAACATTTACTGGTGCTTCTTTGGGTTGCTCTTTAAACCTCAGTTTAAAACACTCTTTTTCACACCATCTTGAGGACTAGGTTTGGAATGCTAATTTATGTGGATTTAGAAACTGGCTAGGTGATGTGAGTTCCTATCCATATTAATGCTTTTCAGCTGGCAAGAATACCTGTGGAACACATGATACTTGTTAAAAGAAGTGTTTCTGTAATCACTACCTAGCTTTCTTGACGACAAGCTATAGTGATAGTCACAGAAACCACAGACTGAATCCTGCTTAAGCTTCTCTGATTCTTACATTATACTTATGTCCAATCTCCAATTTAGAGAATATTTAGAACCAGAGTATTCAGTATCATGTATTGCTTACGAGATAGTTCAATAATGGCTCTTATGCACTGGCTTCTAAAGTTTGTTGTTGCTTTGGTTTACATGTTGGAGAACTCATTCTTTAGTTCTGTTTTCTGTCCTCTAACAATTTTGGAAGGCTAGCATTATTCACCTACTTTGCAGGCATGTAGAGTACAGAAGTGGGTAATCTTAGCAGTCAATAGCAATCTTCAAAAACAAAACAAAAAGCAAAACAAAAATAAACGAGCAAACAAAACTAAACCAAACAATAACCATTAAAAAGAATCTAAGCAAAATTCACTAGAGCCCAATATCCAGAACACATGTGCCTCATGTGTGGACTATTCATTAATTTGTAAAGGTAAAATTTAATTCCTATTAGCCATCACAGGACTTTGAGAACTAAGAACATTGGATGCCTGCCAAAGAAAACCTTCTCTGTATATCAGAGAAGGTTCTGAACTTTTAAAAAGTGCTTTGAGTGTTATGAATGCAGGGTATTTGGAATTGGAGTGATTACATTATGAGATTGCTACAGATATATGGATTGGGAGAGGAATTTCATAGTCTCGATATAAAATATTTCTCCAAATTCATGGTGCATGAATTTGGCTCAAGTGAACTTTGCTTAGATTTTTTTTTTCGGTGGTTGTTGTTTGGATTACTTTTGTTTGCTTGTTTAGTTTTGTTTGGCTATTTTTTTTGTTTGTTTATAGTCCATGTACACTTAACTTCACTAGAGGAAGTGAGTCATTTAGCGGTGGGTTAGACTGTCAAAGATAGCCAGATTGTGACCTGAGGTCTTTGTGGCTTCCCTATTCACTGAGGCATAGCAAGCTACAGTGAAAACTTCTGCAGACACGTATAAAACCCCAGCTGCCATGCCTTCCTGGTCATGACATTATATCCCCATGAGGCATGAGCCCAAAAGATCATTTCCTCCCATAAGTTTTCCTCTATTTGGCAAAAGTACAATGTACTTAATACAAATAATAACACTTAATAAACTTTTATATGATTTCTGGGAACTATTATTTTAATATATAGGTTAATACAACATTGTAATCTATTTAAGCTATTGTTTAAAAATAATTCGTATATGTGTATTAAGTATTTATTCAGTCTTCTCTGAAGCCTTCTGAACAATTTCTTTTTTATAATTGCATTTCTGTTAGCATTCTGATCATCCACACCTCTCCCAGCAAGGTCCGCTAAACTGTCTATAGCAACTTAAGACTTCTTTAGCATTCCACTCAAACATTTAGAATTTCTTCTCACAATTCATTTCCTAAATTCTATGAACACTCATGATAAACACTAAATGACATCACTTCTCAGCACAGATTTTCTGTAACTGTTAATTTTTCTTGTCACTGTGGCCAAATACATGACAGAAGAAATTTATCAGAGTTGCTTTTGTATTATTGTTTAAGAGACTGTAGTTTAAGAGGAAGGCATGGTTGAAGGTACTTAATTCATGGCAGTAAGAATTCAGGGTATTGGTATCTAGTTCAGTAGATGAGGAAGCATGGATGGAAAGACGAAGCCTTGAATAAGGCTATGAGATCCTAGCACACCTACTCAAGGTCCCTCAGTCTCCAAAAAGAGTATGCCAGATGGAGACCTAATATTGAAACTAATGATCTTCTAAGACACTTAACATTCAAACCAGAAAATCATTAAATTATAAGGACAAATATTGTAAGAACAAAATGAAAATAATTTTATAATGTAGGTGATTTACGCACACAAAACACAATTAATATGTTTTCAATGTTAGGAATTTTAGAGTATTATCATGTTTGAGGAGTTATTTCATGCTTATCACACTCTCTGGAGACTATCTGCCAGAATGTTGATTGATTAATTTGTCACTAGATATTCCCCAAACTAGCACTATACAACAGAAACTATCTGTAAAAGTACAATTGATATGGAAATTCGGATGAGGGAATTTTTACAAGGCTTCATCCCAGAAGACGAGCAACATGCAATTCATTAATTTATATTTGATAAGAGAAGGAGAATCACTCTTTTCCAGGGATGAGTCTCCAATAAATTATCCAAATCTTAAGATATCAACACTAAACATACATACACAAGACTAAATAAAGTCAGTATGTGATGTGCGTATGTATATGCATGTGTGTGTACATATATATATGTGAAGTATGTGTATGTATATGTTTGTTTGTATATATACATGCTTGTGTGTGAATATATATATACATATATATATGAAAAAGTGTTAGGGGAGACAGGAGGAATTGGAAGAAAAGGAAGAAGAGTTTAGATGGAGTATTCATATATGAAGTTCTAAAAACCATTTCTAAATTTTTAAAACACGAAATGAAAAGAGCCCAAATTGAAGACGTAAAAAAGTGATCCTTCTGAGTTTTACAAGTAACTTAGAAAGATAGTAGTGTTTCCCTATAAAATTTTACTTCTAGAGAACTGGTCAATTTAAGAATGAGTTCTAAGCATAATATATGCCCTTATACTACATTACAATCCCATTGTTTTGTTGTTTTGCTCTCCAGAATTTCTGCCATTGTGGTTGTGCAGTTTTCTAACACTTAACTACAACTTGATCAATACTAAATACACTTCTAAATTAGTTTCAGACCATATTTTGTATATTTTCTTTTATCAAAACATACTTCAGACTTTTCCCTTTGCTAAATTAATTTTAATATGTTCAAATCATGATCACAGTTAAAATTTCTCTAAGTTTTTATATTTACAATGTTATTGGATTTGACATACTGAATTGTAGTCTTTGAATCCTCTGTGTATATTGTAAATAGTTGAATCATTCAGAAAGAAAGGCTATAATAAATAATACTTGCAGGAATTTTATACATATATACAACTTTCATGTGATTATCTACCAATGTGGTAGAGATGGAAAAATGGTTGAGACAATCAAACTCTAAAGGTACTATAATGCCTTTAAAACAACATACTCACATGTTGGCCCATGGAAACAGGTAGGAAAATTTTAGTCATCTCTCCTTCTCCTCCAAATCACACTCCATCCAATCTTATACCCAGCTATGTAATAGAAGGCCTGTTGAAGACTCCCTCCTCTTTTCTCCCAATCTTCAGTGGATTCTTCCTCAACAGACCTATTTCTTTATCTCCAGTAGGCACTTTCTAGGAATCCACAGATCTCTCTGGCTAGCACAGAAGATAGGCTAACTGGAGATCTTTGCCTCCTCCTCCTAGACTTATCCAAGTTCTATTGCATAGTATCATTCTCAGCTTTGCAGCAACCTTCTGCTGTATCCTCCCATCACCCTTTGTCCCATCCCCAGGGTACTAAGCAGATCCTGTTGAAATATCCTCCATCCCTCCCTCTTATAAAAAGCTTCTTCACCTCCCTGAGTCCATCCCCATTCTCATGTCTCAGACATCAATTCCAAAAACCACATTTTAACTGAAAAAATGCAAATAGGCATACAGATCAAGAATCAATCTAGCTCATGATCCAGCTATACTTCTCTTAGGTATATACCAAAAAGGATGCTTCATTTTAATATTAGAGACTTGTTCAACTTTATATATTTCTTCTCGCTTCACAATAGCCAGAAATTGAAAATACTCATGGCTGAAATCAGCCAAGTAGAAACAAGAAGAACTATACAAAGTATCAACAAAACCAGGAGCTGGTTCATTGAGAAAATCAACAAGATAGATAAACCCTTAGCCAGACTAACCAGAGGGCACAGAGACAGTATCCAAATTAATAAAACCTGAATCAAAAAGGGAGACATAACAACAGAAGCTGAGGAAATTCAAAATATCATCAGATCCCACTACAAAGGCCTATACTCAACAAAACTGGAAAATCTGGATGAAATGGACAATCTTCTAGACATATACCAGGTACCAAAGTTAAATCAGGAGCAGATAAACCATCTAAACAGTCCTATAACCCCTAAAGAAACAGCACCAGTCATTAAAAGACTCCCCACCAAAAAAAGCACAGGACAAGATGGTCTTAGTGCAGAAATCTATCAGACCTTCAAGAAAGACCTAATATTGATTCTCTTCAAACTGTTCCACAAAGTAGAAACAGAAGGAACACTACCTAATTCTTTCTATGTAGCCACAATCACTCTCATACCTAAACCACACAAAGACCCAACAAAGAAAAAGAACTACAGACCAATCTCCCTTATGAATATCTATGCAAAAATACTCAATAAAATTCTCACAAACTGAATCCAAGAACATATCAAAACAATCATCCGTCATTACCAAGTAGGCTTTATTCCAGGAATGCAGGGATGGTTCAATATTTGGAAATCCATCAATGTAATCCACTATATAAACAAACTCAAAGAAAAAAACCACATGATCATCTCACTAGATGCTGAGAAAGCATTTGACAAAATTCTACATTCCTTCATGGTAAAAATGTAGGAAAGATCAGGAATTCAAGGCACATACCTAAACATAGTAAAAGCATTATACAGCAAAACAGTAGGCAACATCAAAGTAAAAGTATTAGCTTTTTATATTTTTGGTTTTTTGAGAACTTAACATTGGTGAGAAGTAGAGAGGAGATGAGAATCTGGAAGGACTTAGGAGAAGAGGATATGATCATACAATATTTAAATGTAAAAAGTGTTTTAAATAATAAAATAATATAATAAAAACATTAAAAAAGAAAAACAATAAATCTTAGATAACCAGGCAAAACTTTTAAAAAATTTGATAGATAAATAATACACAAGGAGGAAGAAAATATATAATCTACAGAAATCATTTAACATTTTGACAGAATTTTGCCATTTAAGAATTTATTTCCCTTTTTCATTAATTTATATAACTTTTCAATTATTTTTAGCATATAAAATAACCTACTTTCTGATGATATGAACTAAATTAAATATGAATTAAATAATATTCTCCATGCAGAGAACAAATACGACAGGTATTTGGGATATTAATATAGAACATAAATGCTGTATATAAATAAATTTTGCAACATATCATACATATTCTATATAAAACCTTGTTTATACAACTTGGTTATGTTAGGAATTTTGGAAATTGGATTGAGGACTAGCAAATGGCATGAGCCTGGGAAGGGTAAAGAATAATGAATATGGTCAAAGTACATGACCAAATACACATATGGATCCTAATGTTGTGAACAACACTTATTATAAAGTTAATGGATGGAACAACGGACACATGAATCTAGTTAGAAAACTTAGTAATGGATTTAACAGACCTATATGACACCAAGCACAATTTGGATGAGAGTATGTTTGGATCTTGAATGTGCAAAATATATCTTAACAAATGCTGGCTACAAACTGGCAAAAAACTGGTTACAAACGTTGAAGTCTGGCATATCCCCAGCTTCTGCTCTTACACTTTAGATGCTTGCTTTCAAACCACAGTATGACAGTCACAGTCTGCATAGCCTGAGAGTCACAGAGATGGACCAATAACAAAGACAAATTTATAGAACAGCAAAATGTGAAGAAGGTCTTTTGCTTTGGTTTGTTTTCTATTCTACCAAGGGGCTTAGGAAGGCCTTCCATGACTCTATACTGACTGTTTCTCAGGATGTTACTTCAAAACCAACTTCAATATAATTTCAAGAGAAGTGTCCTAAAATGATTCTAGAAATATGTTCTGAGGCCATCATTTTTAGCCATGCAAAATAACAACAACAAAAAAAATCTCAGTAATGGTCTATTCTCAACCCTGACACTCCAAATCCCTGTAGGAAGTCTGCTAATTAGCTTTGCATGCATCTAAATGGTAATTCATGTATCAGAAAAAAATTCCATTATTTTTATTTCATGTAAATGTGCTAAGAAGGAAATAAGAGGTTTTAAAAACTCACAAAAAGCTTAATACAGCACGCATTTCCTCACAAAACAGAAGTTTGCCAATTGAATCTGTGGGAATAGAGCTGTAATATTCCTGCACAAGATGCTCTCTGGTCATATAAAAGCACTTGCTTTAACTACCTGTGCAAAAATGACTTCAGATGATATTCTAATAAAATATTATGAATTCTGAACGACTAACAGCCAAACATAATTCATCTTCTAGGGACATCATAGGGAAAACATGAATAACTTTAAAATACACTGTTTTTAATAAGTCATATGAACATATGATGCAAGGCTGGTCATCATCAGCGTGTCTTCTATTCTCTTTCATTAGAAGTTGATGAACATTTTAGCACTTTCTACCAGACTGTTGTTTTCTGAACTGATTGCACTTCATCTCTAATAAGGAAGTAAAAGCATAAATTCCAAGTTTAGTGTGGGCGGCTAAACTGGAATATATTCAGAAAGAATCTGAGTAAAATGAGAGATTAAACTTCATCACAGGAAGTACAAATTCTACAGGATTTGTGTGGGAGAGAGAAGCAGAGGAGACAGGGTGCCAGCAGAGAAGCCAGAAGGTAGGTTTTTTTTAATTTTTTAATATTTTTTTCTCTCAGAAAATGAGAAACTATTATACTACCTTGTTTTAAATAATAAGAAATCCTTGCTAGTTCTTCAAAATTTAAAGAATGAAATGGGCATCTATGTCTCTATTCACTCATAACAATGGGAAAGCAAATTGAAGCAATATAATATGTCTTGGTGATACACATCTTTAGTCCCAACTTCTAAGGAGATTGAAGGAGGATAAGAAGTCAAATCTAGTCCTGTTTATGCAGTGAACATCTTGCAGTGAATACCTGGGAAGATATGACATCACATCTCAATAGGTATAACATATATATATATACATATACATATATATATATATACATATATATACATACATATACATATATATGTATATATATATGTATGTATATATATATGTATATGTATATATATATTTGAGATAAAGTTTGAAGGTAAAATTTTTTCAATATATTTTAAGATGTTAGTTTCACATCCCAGTACAATTGACTGTTATAAACAGTATCAATATTTTTTGTGATTGCAAATGAACAAAATAGAGTATTTTATAAACTTTGTAAAGATCATAAATCATAGTTACAGAAAAGAAATTATGACGAATAGAGGGAAAAAAATCAACTGTTAAAACTAAAGAATAATCCATTCATGATTTTATTTACTACATATAGACAGATCTGCATATGAAAGAAAAAAGAACTAAGTTTTGATAAAATCAAAACCAAACAAAGGCTTAGAGAAGAGATCAAAGCAGTGTGGCGCTAACTCGGAAGCTAAAAGACAAGAAGCACTAGAAGTGCTGTCTGGAGGCAGGCATACTATGGTGGACTGGAGCTAAGCCCAAAAGTGGCTCATAAGAAGTTGTTAGATATAAAATTAACTCATAGAAATCAGTAGCACATCTTTATACAAATGATAAAGGAGCAGGGAAAGAAATTAGGAAAATGACACCACTCACAATAGCCACAAATAAAATAAGATATCTTGGTGTATCTCTAATCAATTAAGTGAAAGATCTGTATGAAAATAACTTAAAGTCTTTAAAGGAAGAAATTGAAGAAGTTATAAGAAGATGGAAAGATCTCTCATGTTCATGGATTGGTAGATAGATTGCTTATCAAAAGCACTAAGCAGAATCAATGCAATCATAATCAAAACTCCACACAAACTTTTACAGCAATTCTCAACCTCATATGGAAATTAAAAAACAAAGAAAACACCACGGGAGAGTCAAAGCGATTCTAAGCAAAACAAAACAAACAAAAACAAACAAACAAACACTTCTAGAGAAATCACCATCCTTGACCTCAAGCTATATTACAGAGCATTAGTGATAAAAACTACATGGAATTGGTTCAGAAACAAACAGGTTGATCAATGGAATAAGATTGAAGACCTAAAAATAAACCAAAACAATTATGGACTCTTGAATTTTACAAAGAAGCCAAAACTGTACAATGGAAAAATGAAAGCATCTTCAACAAATGGTCCTGGTCTAACTGATGTCTGCAAATAGAAGAGAGAAAACAGATCCATATCTATCACCCTGCACAAAATTCAAGTCCAAGTTGATGAAGGACTTCAACATAAAACCAGATACACTAAATCTCATAGAAGAGAGGGAGGGAAATTAAACACATTGATACAAGAGTAAATTTTCTGACCAGAACACCAATGGCTAAGGCTCTAAGATCAACAATTGATAAACTGATAAAACTGAAAGCTTCTGTAAAGCAAAGGACCTGTCAATAGGACAAAATGGCAACCTACAGATTGGGAAAAGATCTTCTTCAACTCTACATCCGTCAGAGGGCTAATACCACAAATATATGAAGAACTCAAAAAGTTAGCCTCCAACAAAGCAAATAACCCAATTTAAAAAATTGGGTAGAGAGCTAAACAAAGAATTCTCAACAGTGGAATCTCAAATGGCCAAGAAGCACTTAAAAACATGCTCATCATTCTTAGTCATCAGAGAAACACAAAACAAAAGGACTCTAAGGTTCCACCTTACACAGATCAGAATGGCTATGATCAAACACTCAAATGACAACATATGCTGGTGAGAATGTGGTGAAAGAGGAGCCCTCTTCCATTACTGCCTGTATTGAAAACTTGTACAACCACTTTGGAAATCAATCTGGAGATTTCCTCAGAAAATTGGAAACACTTCTACCTGAAGACCCAGCTGTATAGGCATACACCCAAAAGATTCCCGACCATACCACAAGGACACTTGCTCCACTATGGTTACAGCTGCTTTATTTGTAATAGTCAGAAACTGCAAGAAAACAAGATACCACTCAACTGGAGCATGGTTACAGAAAATGTGGTTCATTTACACAATGGAACATTATTCAGCTATTAAAAACAAGGCAGGGGACATTATGAATTTTGTGGGTGAATGAATGGAACTAGAAAATATTCTAAGTGAGGTAGCCCAGATGTGAAGGACATGCATGGTATGTACTCACTGATAAGTGGCAAAAAAGTACAGAATACAATGATACACAGACACACAGAACCAAAGAAGTTAAACAATGAGGAAGGCTCAAGGGAGGATGCTTGAATCCCACTTAGACGCATGAGAAAATAGTGATAGGAGGCAAAGGGAGGGGAGCAGGTCAGAGAGAGGAGGGGGAGGGGAATTGGGGGCAGGTTCATGTGTGTGGAAAGACAAGAGTGATGCCCCGAGGATCAGGAGAATATATGGAATTCTGTAGCTGCTGAGGGTGGGGGGAGGGGGGAATCTTTATGATGTACCAGAGACCAGATTGAGGAGGCTCCCAGGAGTCAATTTGAGTGACCTTAACCAATATGCCTAACTGGAGATCTGAAGAGACCACCTTTTCTAGCCTGGCAGGACTCCTGCTGGAGGGATAAGGAAACCAACCAACTCACCAAACTTTTGATCCAAATTTGACGTGTCTTATAGAATTGCAAGTACAAAGATGGAGCAGAGACTGAAGGAATGGACAACCAATAATTGGCCCAACTTGAAACCCATCCCATGGTCAAACACCAATCCGACATTATTAATAATATGTTATGCTTGCAGACAGGAACCTAATATAATGGTCCTCTGAGAGGCTCTACCCAGAAGTTGACTAAAACAGAGGTAGATACCCATTCTCAAACAATGAATGACGTTCAGGAACTCTTGAGTTGGGGGAAGGATTGAAGGCCCTGGAGGGGATTGGAACTCTACAGGAGGACCAACCAAGCAACTAACCTGAACCCCTGGGAGCTCTTAAGGACTGGGCCACCAACCAAAGAATACACAGGAGCTTGAAGGAGACCCTTGGCACACATGTAACAGACATGCAGCTCAGTCTCCATCTTAGTTCCCAACAACTGGAGTAGAGGCTTTTCCCAAAGCCTGATTGTGGTATCTGTGTCCAAACAGGGCTGCCTTGTTTGATCACAAAGAGAGAGTGCCCCTATTCTGGAAGAGACTTGATGCACCAGGGTAGATACCACGGGGATGCTTACCCTCTTAGAGGAGAAGGAGAGGGTTGGAGGGAAGGTATCTGTGAGAGAGGACTGGGAGGGGGCAGTGTTTGTGTAAATAAATAAATAAATTTACAAAAATGAAGAAGTCAAGTTCATGCCAGGATATCCAAAGGCATCATTGGAATGCTCAGAATATTTGAGAATCACATACAACAGCAAAGTGAAAGTATGTGTGGCAATATATTTTTAATAATAAAATAAATAAAAGCTATCCTAATTTATTTCATTCACTTCTCAATACTGTGCTTATTTGATTCCAGTATCTGTGTTTCTAACACAATCTTCTCCAAGAAAATGTTTAAAAAAATAATTAACTGAAACAAATGTGTTTTGTTAAGATACTTTACTGAAAATCAAGCTTATTTGCAAGTCAATTAGTTCAAAAATTATTTTCCAAATCTATTCTTTAGTGAATACATGTCAAATATGAAATCAATTGTATCATAAATATAAAAAAAATCAATTTAAAAGTATGCTCTATCATGTTCTCCAGTATTCCTTAATCAATATGACTTCTTATGCATGTTATTTTCCACTCTCTTTCATTATTATATAATATTGCTTTAAGGGTATTCTAAGGATTAAGTGGCAACACTCCTAGGGAAGCTACATAAGAAGCATTTGTAGGACATTTTTTACAACACAAGTCTTCATAACTCAACATTTTCACCTCATTCACAACCTTTAAAAAAAATCCCAGCTTTAAGGGGTTTACAATCCCATAGGAAGAACAACAATATCAACCAACCAGAGCCCTCAGAGCTCCCAGGGACTAAACCACCAACCAAAGAGTACACATGTAGGGACCAATGGCTCCGGCTGCATATGGTAGCAGAGGAGACCCTTGTCTGACATTGATGGGAAGAGATGCCCTTAGTCCTGGGAAGGCTTGATGTCCCAGTGTAGGGGAATTTGAGGGTGGGGATGGTGAAGTAGGTGGGTGGCAGGAACACCCTTATAGAAGCAAGGGATGGGGGATGGAATATGGGGTTTCGCAGGGGACCAGGAAAGGAGATAACATTTGAAATGTAAATAAAAAACTCCAATAAAAGAAAAAAGAAAAATTATCCCAGCTTGATGATACTACTAGTATGGGACTAACCACAACCAGGGTCTAAATCACCAGCCTGGGAAAACACAGGGAGTGACCTATGGCTCCAGTTGTATATGTTAGGGAGAATGGCCTTGTTGGGCATAGGTGAAAGAGGAGGTCCTTGGTCCTGTGAAGACTAGATGCCCCAGTTTGGGGGAATTTGAGGGGGGGTAGATGAGTGGGGGGGGGTGGGGGCACACCCTCATAGAAGCACCATCATAAGAGGGGAGATGGGATAGGCGATGGTCAGGATAGGGTGAAATGGGGAAATGGGATAATATCTGAAATGTAAATAAATAAAATATCCAATGAGAGAGAGGGGTAGGGGTAGGGGGAGGGAGAGGGAGAGGGAGAGGGAGAGGGAGAGGGAGGATGGAAAAACAAGATGGAGACTCAAGGGCATATTTGGAAAAGCTGTAAAATCTAATCCAAATACAAGCCAGCAGACTACACTTTCTATATGATGTTACCCAGCTTCCCAGAGTCTCAATTTTGTAATTATAAAAAGGTAAATATTGCTTCCTATTGCATAGATAATCATTTAGCATGATCAATAAAATCTTCATGTCTACATTTGGAGGACATTCAATTTTCTAGCATTAAACTTAAAAAAATCAATTTCAAACTAGCAAAAACATGAGGCTTAGTTGTCTAAAGTCTGTTTTAACCATTCTGTTTTGCATAATACTCTTATGATCTGAGTTAAAAGTTTGTCTATTATAAATCAGAAAGAGTCCATCTATTCTGCTAGCTTCGGGATTAGTTGTATATGCAAAAATGAAATCCATAGTGACTAAAAAACTATAACAGAACCCACGACAGACATACAAGTCGACAAACCAAGCCATTTTGATCTGTCTTGGTTATTTTTTTTTTCAGAGAGCCCTTTCAAATATATTTTAAAAAGTGTTTTCTAAAGAAAGTGTTCTTATTTTTTCTAATAAGGTCAGGTAAACCCCCTAAAAATAATGATATTTAGAAATGGCAAAAGTTATCTCTGAAATAGTTAATGGTGGCATGCATTTAACTAGATTTCTATTGGTTCATTATTTTAACATATGATGTGACAGAAACTTTATGTAATTATACATGCAGGGAATATTCAAAGTTCATTATTATCTCACAAATTGTCATGGTAACTGAAGAGCACATCATATTCCATGGCAGCTGGGAAATGACAAGTTGCTAAAATGCATAGTTTATAATTGTGAAAGAGGCCGGGCAACCTTGTCCACATTTCTGTCCCCACTACCATTAAATTACTTCTTCATACCTTAAACGTGTTTTAAAAATTAAAAGTGACTATATAATTATATGACTTAAACCAAATATCATAAAAATTATTTACTTTAAGTAAAATAATTAAGAGCCCATTTCTTTTCTTTAGTTCAAAATTAATGTTATTAAGCATTTCACAAGTGGCTTACCAAAAGTAATTTTATTTGTGTAGATATCTTAAAATTTTATAAATAAAATATGGTAAGTAATAAGGACATGTTTAAAATTACTATGATGTACAACTCTTTAATTTTTTAGGTTTAACAGTAATGTTTTATTTATAATTATCAAAGAAGAGATAAATACATTTAGAGAATGGTAATGTAGACAAAAGACAGGTAAAGAAGGCTTGGGAGAGAGTCGGTCTGCTCCTGTCCTGTGGAGAAACTGAATCCTGAGTCATCCAGAAGCCACTGCACTCAGAGCAGCTGGTAAGAACTCCATCTCACTCCCTAAGCCCCAGAAATACATCTGGGAGCCAGGGACATCCAGGGCACAGCAGCTACCCAAACCCCGCCCCTCCGGAATTCCACTTCCCTTCGGCCCCTGCCTGGTCCCTTGGACTGGAGCAGACACAGAGTCGGTCTGCTCCTGTCCTGTGGAGAAACTGAATCCTGAGTCATCCAGGAGCCACAGCACTCAGAGCAGCTGGTAAGAACTCCATCTCACTCCCTAAGCCCCAGAAATACATCTGGGAGCCAGGGACATCTAGGGCACAGCAGCTACCCAAACCCTGCCCCTCCGGAATTCCACTTCCCTTCGGCCCCTGCCTGGTCCCTGGGACTGGAGCACAGAGTAGGTCTGCTCCTGTCCTGTGGAGAAACTGAATCCTGAGTCATCGAGAAGCCACTACACTCAGAGCAGCTGAAACTGAATTCCGAGTCATCAGGGACCCACTGCACTCAGAGCAGCTGGAGCCACTGCACTCAGAGCAGCTGACACAGAGTTGGTCTGCTCCTGTCCTGTGGAGAAACTGAATCCTGAGTCATCTAGGAGCCACTGCACTCAGAGCAGCTGAAACTGAATCCTGAGTCATCGAGAACCCACTGCACTCAGAGCAGCCGAGGAGCCACTGCACTCAGAACAGAAGGATTACCAGATCCAAGAGGTGGCCTGAGTCCCAGGAGTTCTTCCACCCGGGAGATTAGGGGCATAAGACCACAGAGACCTCTGGACTCCGAGGAGCTCTGCAATAAGCAAGATAACTGGAAATACAGATTCCAATCTTACACAGAGAGGGCAGGTACCACTAGAGTTACCCAAATGGCGAAAGGCAAGCGCAAGAACATAAGCAACAGAAACCAAAGTTTCTTGGCATCATCAGTGCCCAGTTCTCCCAATATAGCAAGCCCTGAACACCCCTTCACACCTGAAAAGCAGGATTCAGAATTAAAATCACTTCTCATGATGATGATAGAGGATTATAAGAAGGAATTAAGTAACTCCCTTAAAGAAATACAGGAGAGTACAAGTAAACAGATAGAAGCCCTTAAAGAGGAATCACAGAAATCCCTTAAAGAAATGCAAGAAAACACAAAGAAGGAATTAAACAAAAACATTCAGGATCTGAAACTGGAAATAGAAACAATAAAGAAAGTTCAAAGGGAGACAACCATGGAGATAGAAAACCTAAGAAAGAGATCAGGAGTCACAGACGCAAGCATCACCAACCGAATACAAGAGATAGAAGAGAGAATCTCAAATGCAGAAGATACGGTGGAAAATATTGACACAGTTGTCAAAGAAAATGAAAAAAGCAAAAAACTCCTAACTCAAAACATCCAGGAAATTCAGGACACAATGAGAAGACCAAACCTAAGGATAATAGGTATAGATGAGAATGAAGATTCCCAACTTAAAGGGCCAGTAAATATCTTCAACAAAATCATTGAGGAAAATTTCCCTAACCTAAAGAACAAGATGCCCATAAACATACAAGAAGCCTACAGAACACCAAATAGACTAGACCAGAAAAGAAATACCTCCCGTCACATAATAATCAAAACATCAGATGCACAAAACAAAGAAAAAATACTAAAAGCAGTAAGGGAAAAAGGTCAAGTAACATACAAAGGCAGACCTATAAGAATTACACCAGACTTCTCACCAGAGACTATAAAAGCCAGAAGAGCCTGGACGGACATCATACAGACCCTAAGAGAACACAATTGCCAGCCCAGATTACTATACCCAGCAAAACTCTCAATCAATATAGATGGTGAAACCAAGATATTCCATGACAAAACCAAATTTGCACAATATCTTCCCACAAACCCAGCACTTCAAAGGATAATGGATGGAAAACGCCAACACAAGGAGGGAAACTACAACCTAGAAAAAGCAAGGAAGTAATCTTCCAACAACCCCAAAAGAAGATAACTATACAAACATAACTTTACCTCTAATAACAAAAATAACAGGAAGCCACAATCATTGTTCCTTAATATCTCTTAACATCAATGGTCTCAATTCCCCAATAAAAAGACGCAGACTAGCAGACTGGATACACAAACAAGACCCAGAATTTTGCTGCATACAAGAAACACACCTCAGTGACAAAGACAGACACTACCTCAGAATAAAAGGGTGGAAAACAATTTTCCAAGCCAATGGTCCCAAGAAACAAGCTGGAGTAGCCATTCTAATATCAAATAAAATCGACTTCCATCCAAAATTAATCAAAAAAGATAAGGAAGGACACTTCATACTCATCAAAGGAAAAAGCTACCAAGGTGAACTCTCAATTCTGAACATCTATGCCCCAAATGCAAGGGCACCTACATACATAAAAGAAACTTTACTAAAGCTCAAAACACACATTACACCTCACACAATAATAGTGGGGGATTTCAACACCCCACTCTCAGCAATGGACAGATCATGGAAACAGAAACTAAACCGAGACACTTTGACATTAACAGAAGTTATGAACCGAATGGACTTAACAGACATCTATAGAACATTTCATCCTAAAACAAAAGAATATACCTTTTTCTCAGCACCTCATGGTACCTTCTCCAAAATAGACCATATAATTGGTCACAAAACAAGCCTCTACAGATACAAAAAGATTGAAATAATCCCTTGCCTCTTATCAGATCACCATGGAATAAGACTGGTCTTTAATAATGACAAAACCAATGGAAAACCCATGTGCACATGGAAACTGAACAACTCTCTACTCAATGATGACTTGGTCAAGGAAGAAATAAAGAAAGAAATTAAAGACTTTTTAGATTTCAATGAAAATGAGGACACATCATACCAAAACTTGTGGGACTCCATGAAGGCAGTGCTAAGAGGAAAACTCATAGCTCTAAGTGCCTACAAAAAGAAACTGGAAAGAGCACACACTAACAAGTTGACTGCACAACTAAAAGCCCTAGAACAAAAAGAAGCAAATACACCCAGGAGGAGTAGAAGGCAGGAAATAATCAAACTCAGGGCTGAAATCAACCAAATAGAAACTGAAAGAACAATACAAAATATCAATAAAACCAGGAGTTGGTTCTTTGAGAAAATCAACAAGATAGATAAACCGTTAGCCAGATTAACCAGAGGGCACAGAGAGAGTATCCAAATTAATAAAATCAGAACTGAAAAGGGAGACATAACAACAGAAACGGAAGAAATTAAAAAAATCATCAGATCCTACTACAAAGGCCTATACTCAACAAAACTGGAAAACCTGGATGAAATGGACAATTTCCTAGACAGATACCAGGTACCAAAATTAAACCAGGAGCAGATAAACCATCTAAATAGTCCCATAACCCCTCAGGAAATAGCAGCAGTCATTAAAAGTCTCCCCACTAAAAAAAGCCCAGGACCAGATGGTTTTAGTGCTGAATTCTATCAGACCTTCAAGGAAGACCTAATACCAATTCTCTTCAAACTATTCCACAAAATAGAGACAGAAGGAACACTACCCAATTCGTTCTATGAAGCTACAATTACACTCATTGCCAAACCCCACAAGGACCCAACAAAGAAAGAGAACTTCAGACCAATCTCCCTTATGAACATCGATGCAAAAATACTCAATCAAATTCTAGCAAACCGAATCCAAGACCACATCAAAACAATCATCCATCATGATCAAGTAGGTTTTATCCCAGGAATGCAGGGATGGTTCAATATTCGGAAATCCATCAATGTAATCCACTATATAAACAAACTTAAAGAAAAAAACCATATGATTATCTCACTAGATGCTGAGAAAGCATTTGACAAAATTCAACATCCCTTCATGATAAAAGTCTTGGAAAGATCAGGAATTCAAGGCCCCTACCTAAACATAGTAAAAGCAATTTACAGCAAACCAGTAGCCAACATCAAGCTAAATGGAGAGAAACTTGAAGCAATCCCACTAAGATCAGGGACTAGACAAGGCTGCCCACTCTCCCCCTACCTATTCAATATAGTACTGGAAGTCTTAGCCAGAGCAATTAGACAACAAAAAGAAGTCAAAGGGATACAAATAGGAAAGGAAGAAGTCAAAATATCGCTATTTGCAGATGATATGATAGTATACTTAAGTGACCCCCAAACTTCCACCAGAGAACTCCTAAACCTGATAAACAACTTCAGCAAAGTGGCTGGTTATAAAATCAACTCAAACAAATGAGTAGCCTTCCTCTACATGAAAGATAAACAGACTGAAAAAGAAATTAGGGAAATGACACCCTTCACAATAGTTGCAAATAATATAAAATACCTTGGTGTGAATCTAACCAAGCAAGTGAAAGACCTGTATGACAAGAACTTCAAGTCTCTGAAGAAAGAAATTGAAGAAGATCTCAGAAGATGGAAAGATCTCCCATGCTCATGGATTGGCAGGATTAATATAATAAAAATGGCCATCTTGCCAAAAGCAATCTACAGATTCAATGCAATCCCCATTAAAATCCCAACTCAATTCTTCACAGAGTTAGAAAAGGAAATTCTCAAATTCATATGGAATAACAAAAAACCTAGGATAGCAAAAACTATTCTCAACAATAAAAGAACTTCGGGAGGAATCACCATCCCTGACCTCAAGCTGTACTACAGAGCAATAGTGATAAAAACTACCTGGTATTGGTACAGAGACAGGCAGGAAGATCAATGGAATAGAATTGAAGACCCAGAAATGAACCCACACTCCTATGGTCACTTGATCTTTGACAAAGGAGCTAAAACTGTCCAGTGGAAAAAGGACAGCATTTTCAACAAATGGTGCTGGTTCAACTGGAGGACAACATGTAGAAGAATGAAAATTGATCCATTCTTATCTCCTTGTACAAAGCTCAAGTCTAAGTGGATAAAGGACCTCCACATAAAACCAGATACACTGAAACTAATAGAAGAGAAGGTGGGGAAAAGCCTCGAATACTTGGGCACAGGGGAAAAGTTCCTGAACAGAACTCTAATGGCATATGCTCTAAGATCGAGAATTGACAAATGGGACTTCATAAAATTGCAAAGTTTCTGTAAGGCAAAGGACACTGTCAATAGGACAAAACGACAACCAACAAATTGGGAAAAGATCTTTACCAATCCTTCATCTGATAGAGGGCTAATATCCAATATATACAAAGAACTCAAGAAATTAGACTCCAGGCAACCAAATTACCCTATTAAAAAATGGGGTATAGAGCTTAACAAAGAATTTTCAACAGAAGAAACTCGAATGGCCGAGAAGCACCTAAAGAAATGCTCGGCATCCTTAGTCGTCAGGGAAATGCAAATCAAAACAACCCTGAGATTCCATCTCACACCAGTCAGAATGGCTAAGATTAAAAACTCAGGTGATAGTAGATGCTGGCGAGGGTGTGGAGAAAGAGGAACACTCCTCCATTGTTGGTGGGACTGCAAGATGGTGCAACCACTTTGGAAATCAGTGTGGCGGTTCCTAAAAAAATTGGACATAGCATTACCCGAGGATCCAGCTATACCACTCCTAGGCATATACCCAGAAGGTGCTCGAACATATAATAAGGACATATGCTCAACTATGTTCATAGCAGCCTTATTTATAATAGCCAGGAGCTGGAAAGAACCCAGATGTCCTTCAACTGAGGAATGGATTAAAAAAATGTGGTATATTTACACAATGGAGTATTACTCAGCTATTAAAAACAATGAATTTGAGAGGTTCCTAGGTAAATGGATGGAACTAGAAATTATCATACTGAGTGAGGTAAGCCAATCACAAAAGAACACACATGGTATTCACTCACTGATTATTGGATATTAGCCCAGAACCTTAAAATGCCCAAGATGCAACTCACAGGCCACATGAAGTCCATAAAGAATGAAGACCAAGTGGGGGTGATTCGGTCCTTCTTAGAAGGAGCAACAAAATACTCAAGGGAGCAAATATGGAGACAAAGCGAGGGACAAAAACTGAAGGAGGGGCCGTCTGAAGACCTTTCCACCTGAGTATCCATCCCATGTGCAGTCACCAAAGGTAGATGCTGATGTGGAAGTCAGGAAGTGCATGCTGATAAGAGCCTGATATGGATGTCTCCTCAGAGGTCTTCAAGAGTCTGACATATTCAGAGGCAGATGCTCACAACTAGCCATTGAAGTGATCATGGGGTTCTCAATGGAGGAGTTAGAGTGAAGACTGAAGGAGCTGAAAGGATTTGTGGCCCCATGAGGAGAGCAACAATACCAACCAACCACAGCTCCCAGGGTCTAAACCACCAGCCTGGGAGCACTTATGGAGGGATCCAGGGCCTTAGCTGAATATATAAGAGTGGAGGGCCCTGCTGGGCACAGGTGGAAGATGAGATCCTTGACCTCATGAAGGCTGGACGCCCCAGGGGGTGGGAGTTTTGAGGGTGGGGAGGTGGGAGTGGGGGGGTAGATAGAGGTTACATCCACAAAGAAGAAGGAGGAGGTGTGAGGGGATTGGGGGTTCCTGGGTGGGTGGGGGATGGGGTAAGGGGACAACATATGAAATGTAAATAAAACATCCAATAAAAAAATTAAAAAAAAAACAAAAAAAACAAAGTAGGCTTGGGAGCAATCTTACATGATTACAGAATTTCCTGGTTATTTGACCACTTTTATGCTATTTCTGGAGATAAATGCATTTGTTTTAGACAGGGTAATCAAAGGGAGGTAAAGAGATAGTGATTTGGTTCAAATTTATTTATTTATTTATTTATTTATTTATTTATTTATTTATTTATTTGGTTTTTCGAGAAAGGTTTTCTCTGTGTAGCCCTGGCTGACCTGGAACTCACTCTGTAGACCAGGCTGGCCTCAAACTCAGAAATCCACCTGCCTCTGCCTCCCAAGTGCTGGGATTAAAGACCTTTTTTTTTTTTTTTAAATGTGTAGCCCAGGTTGGCCTCAAACCTGTGATCCTCCTGTCTCTGCCTCCTTCAGCAAATCCTACCGGCGTGTGCCACCACAACTGGCTTGTGCCACAAATTAAATTTGTGCCACAAATTTAATTCCTGCATGAACCCGTGTTTGATATATACCATGAAACACCACTCTTTGTTGTGGCTGGGTATGAATCACTGTCCAAATCACCAAATACTTTTCATCGGCAAATTACATTTATTTAAGATTAGAATACTTTTGTTTCTGAATGTTTATGCTACTTTTTTCATTTATTTTTAGCTGGCTAAACTAATGTGAGCATCATTTTCTGTGAATAGAAAATATCTAGGTACATGTTAAAATTTACATTCAAGGCTATCTAAGCATAATCAAATAAATTTTCTACCTATGCAGGAGATGGGGATGAGAGACGGTATATGTGAAGTGCTTATTTGTGTAACCTTATGATTTTAGTTTGTGTTACTCTTCAGAAAGAGAGGAATGATTACAAATCATGAAAAGTCAAAATGAATCAAACATCAATACATCAATAGTTGATATTTTAGAAAATAATAAAATGTATTGATTTATTTTAATTAAAAATCAGAGATATTTTTTCCAATTGATGTAAACCTAATAGTTTTCACTATATTTGAAATAAATATTATAGCCAGTAAGTCATAATTAATAAAATAAGTTTCTGGATTTGTTCTTCTATTCAAATTCTATCTTTGCAACCACCTTGTGAACTATATTTCAGCAACAGTCTAAGCTACATGCCAGGTAACACTCCAGGTAGTATGAAAGAAACTATTGCAAGAAATATTGCAATTTGCTACTTAGAGTCAAAGAGCTACTGAACCTGTGTTTATGAGCACATGCAAACATGTACCCTATGCGACTCATATTCACACAAGCAGCTATTTAGCTAGGCTAGCAAGAGAGATATGAAAAGAATGTACTTGTCTGTAAAGGAAATTCTTGAGGAGCAATACAGAAAATTGAAATACTTACTGTGGAAGGACTGAAGACTGTTAACTATCCTTTGATCTGCCAGTTTTCCTGATTTTGTCATCTGGCCACATTTGAGTTCATTAGAAGACTCTCTTGATTCAATCCAGCAAATCATTTCTTCACTATAAATAAAATCTAGAGTATGGATTTCATTTCTATCGGCTGAGCTTACAGTTGTCATTTTACTTCCATTAGTGTAGAAGAGCTCAATTGTTTCAGGACTTGCAATTAGTAACATTGGTGGCTTATCTGTAGGCTCTGGAACAAAACACAGAAAACTGTTGTTAAGAAAGAGGGGTTGCTATTGTCTTGTATTTTCAACGGTGCATTATCAACTAAAAGTTACTCCTAGAGTTTTAAAATATCATTGGAATAGAAAAAATGCTTGCATGAAAACACTTTTTAATAAACTACACACATGTCTCATTACATGCATCATTTCAGTCTCTGGGAAAATGTATTTGTCTGAGCACTTGCTTCCATTATTTCCTAAGTCATAATGTGTGGTCTGAATGTAAAATAAATGCTCTACTTTTACCTATGTTGGACAAAGAAAGTTCTGTGCTATGAGTTTTATTTGCTTGTTTTAGCCACAATGATGTATGTGAATGACCTACTCTACAGTTGCTGAGCTTCCCTTGAGAGCAAGGACATGCATTTAGAAACTCAATGTGAAAGGTCAGAAATAGACTTTCTGGAGCAGAACACCAAAAACACAGGCTCCTAGCAAGATTCACTTGTAACCTTGACCTCTATAGCTATAAAGTTACTTAAGATCCAAACAATCAATTCTAGATGTAAAACAAACTTTAAAACCATACTTTTATGCAATGCTAGCATTGGTGATGTTAGGATTGATGTTTTTATTGACCTAGTGAAATTTTCCCAAATTTTAGTGGCACATTCAAAGGTAGTAACAAACCTCACATGAAAACTAGTGTTTCCAGAGCTTGGTTTCATGCTCACACTAGTATTGTTACTAAAGTGGTAGAGAATTAAGAATTTCTTATTTCAGTTTTTGTTATGAGCTCTAGTAATGTACCACTAAGTCTTTGTGGCTCAGATTACAAACCTATCAGGAACAGAATTCTCATTACTCATGGCCACCACATCCTATGTCAAGCTGCCAGAATCTCTCTCAATACTTACTTCAGTGACATTTCACCTGTTTTCCCACCTTATAATGGTGCCTCCTCTAAAGTGTCTTCCGTAACACCAGCGATAATTATGCCAACAAAGCACGGTGTAGATAATACAAACTTCATGTTCATTCTCCCAAAAAGTCACCCCATGCAGAACACAATTAGAGTAAGCAACATGTTTGAGAACTTGCCTTAGATGTCTTCTCATTATATCTTAAATGTTTTTTTCAAGTTCCCAGTACTGTTGTCTACTGTCATCTCTTCCTAGAAAGGTTACACTCTGTGGTGTTCCTTGTTTAAGCTACAGAGACTGAAAGACATGGCTCTGTTCTTTAATATTATCTTATCCCACATTGACTAACTTTCTTACCTCATAATTTAGACATAACTTTTCTGGTGAAACTTCTGTCACATTATATAAAGCTGCAAGTCTCCTATTCTCCACTAACTCTTATCAAGTATTTCTTTATTATCACTGCTATAGCACCTATACTTTCCTATTTACTCATTTCTATAACTTAATTGTTCTATTTTGAGCATTTAGGAGAAAAGCTGAATAATACACTACTCAGAGAAACAGATGAAATGGAATTTTTATACAGCAATATTCTTTGGAAACATTGTGACACTTAAAAGATACACCTAGGACATAAAATACATTTTAGTCCTTGAAAATGATCCAGGAAAATATTGAATAATCACAAAATCATAAACTCAGCGGGCATTGTGAGGATTGTGAAATAAAACCAAAGAAAATATATCTTGGGCTCTAGAAATGGGTCAGTGGTTAACCGCACTGACTACTCTTCCAGAGGTCCTGAGTTCAATTCTCAACAACCACATGGTGGCTTACAACTATCTGTAATGGGCATCTGATGTTGCCTTCTGTTGTGTCTGAAGACAGTATACCCACATACATGAAATGAATAAATAAATCGTTTAAAAAGTACATTTATTGGAATAACTGTAGAAATCTAAACTTCAAATCAAGATTACATAGTGCTCCTTGTTATTTATTTTAATAATAAAGAACTAAGGCTCTTTAGCTAGAAGAACTCTCTCCTAGACTTGGTGTCATCTCTCACAAGATTAAAAATACCAGTCGCATTGTAGTCCAATGTTTTTCATGAGGATTGACACCCTTTCCCCTAAGGAATTACCTTACCATGCTTTGTCAGCATCCACACTAGCAAAAAGAACTCTAATCTCCTAATTCCAGTGGTGGTATGATGCTGGCCCAGGGACCATGCCAGCCACCAGAATTTCAGGACTGTACCTGGCACTACACCCTAGATGCCACAACTCCATCTCCTAAATTGTGTTGAAAGCCCTGCTCATCCACAGAACACTCCAGCCAGATTTTGCATTTTGAGAGAACACAAAAACCAAGGAAAAAGACAATAATTCAGCAATGACAAACTCAAAAATATGCAAGCAGTAGTAAAAGAGTTTACCCTAAACTTAGATACCTAGATGCCAGCATAAAATACAATCAACAACAGGCAGGGCAGTGTGTCACCTGCAGAGCCCAGCTATCCTAGAACATACAGGCCTGAATACTCCAAACGCAACTGAATCGCTAGGAAATGACCTTAAAATGAATTTTATGAAGGTAATAGAGCTCCATAGAGAGGGAATGGATAAAGCCCTTGGAGAAATGAAGAAAATGACTTGCAAAAAATTGCATGAACTAAATAAATTCCTTAAAGAAAGCCAAGAAAGCCAAGAAAAATTCAATTAACAGTTTAAGGAAATGGATTAACCAGTTTAAGACATAAGAATAAAAATAGAAGCAATAATTAAACAAAAACTGAGGGAGTTCTGAAAAGGAAAATGGTAAGCAAACAAGAACTAGAATCAAGAATCACCAATAGAATCAAAGAGATGGAAGTAAAACTCTCAGATTTTGAAAAATGAGTAAAATAAAAATTACATCTAAAAATACTCCTGATACCAAATATCCAGGAAATCTGGAACACTGTGAAAAGACCAGTCTTAGAGTTAATAGAAATAGAAAGAGAAGAAATCCAGTTCAAATGACCAAAATATGTTCTAAACAATATAATGGGAGAATTTTGTTCTTACTTAAAGACAGACATGCTTATTAAGGTTCAAGAAGTTTAAATATCAAATAGCCTTCCAGTCAGTGCTAGTGCCCTGAGCAATGCTGGGGCACCAGCTCTGCACCCAGTCCCCCAAAACCCAGAGGAGGTTGGACTGTCAGGAGCTCTAACATGCCCAGGAACATAGGATAATAGGATCACAGGATCTCAGGAGCTTGGTCACACCAGGATTTATGGATTCCAGAAGCAGCCAGTTTTCCAGGAGCTCTTACACCCAGGATCTCAGGATCACAGGATGACAGAGACAGCTGGACTCTGAGGAGTTCTGACACAATCAAGATGACATGACAGACAGGCTGGAGTTAGAGACAATGTGTGAAGGTAGCACTAGAGATAACCAGATGGTGAAAGGCAAGCACAAGAACATAAGCAACAAAAACCAAGGTTAATTGGCATCATCAGAACATAGTTTTCCCATCGTAGTAAGTCCTGAATACCCCATGACACCAGAAAAGAAAGATTCAAGTTTCAAAACACTTCACATATTGATGATAGAGGACTTTAAGAAGGATATAAATAACTCCTTCAAAGAAATGCAGGAGAACACAGGTAAACAGGTAGAGGCTCTGAAAAAGGAAACACAAAAATCCCTTAAAGAATTACAGGAAAATACAACCCTAAACAGAAAGGAAATCCAAGATACAGTGAGAAGACCAAATCTAAGTATAATAGGTATAGATAAGAGTGAAGGTTCCCAACTTAAAGGGACAGTAAATATCTTCAACAAAATTATAGAAGAAAACTTCCCTAACTTAAAGAAAAGATACCTATGAACATATAAGAAGTCTACAGAACTCCAAATAGACTAGACCAGAATGAAATTCCTCCCATCACATAATAAGCAAAACACCAAACGCACAAAACAAAGAAAGAATACTAAAAGCAGAAAGGGAAAAAGGTCAAGTAACTTATAAAGGCAGACCTATCAGAATTACACCAGACTTCTCACCAGAGACTATGAAAGCCAGAAGATCCTGGACAGATTTCATATAGACCCTAAAAAAACACAAATGCCAGTCCAGGCTACTATACCTAGCAAAACTCTCAATTATCATAGATGGAGAACCCAAGAGATTCCATGACAAAACCAAATTTACACACTATAATACCCCAAATCCAGCCCTAAAAAGGATAATAGAGGGAAATCTCCAACACAAGGAAGGAAATTATACCCTAAAAACACCAAGAAAGTAATCTTCCAACAAACCAAAAAGAAGATAGACACACAAACACAACTCCAGGTTTAATAACAAAACAAAACAGGAAGCAACATTCACTTTTCTTTAATATGTCTTAACATCAATGGACTCAATTCTCCAATAAAAAGGCATTGATCATCTGACTGGATACGTAAACAGGACCCAACATTTTGTTACATACAAGAAATGCACTTCAGTGCCAAAGACTGACACTACCTGAAAGTAAAAGTCTGGAAGACAATTTTCCAAGCAAAACTTCCCAAGAAACAAGCAGGAATAGCAATTCTAATATCAAATAAAATCAACTTTCAACCAAAAGTTATCAAGAAAGATAAGGAAGGACACTTCATACTCATCAAATAAAAAATCAACTAACATGAAATCTCAATTCTGAATGTCTCTGCTCCAAATGCAAGGGCACCCACAATCATAAAAGAAACTTTACTAGAGCTCAAAGCATGCATTGTACCTCATACATTAATAATGGGAGACTTCAACACCCCACTCTCATCAATAGATCATGGAAACGGAAACTGAACAGAGACACAATTAAACTAACAGAAGTTATGGACCAAATGGGGTTATCAAATATCTGTAGAACATTTCATCCTAAAACAAAAGAATATACCTTCTTCTCAGCATCTCATGGTACCATCTCCAAAATTAAACATATAATTGGCCAAAAAATGGCTCGACAGATAGAAGTAACTAGAAATAATCCCATGCATCCTGTCAGATCACCACAGACTAAGGCCGGGCTTCAATAATGAAAAAAAAAAAAAACAACAACAGAAAGCTCACATACACACGGAAACTGAACAACTTTCTACTCAATGATAACTTGGTCAGGGAAGAAATAAAGACAGAAATTAAAGACTTTTTAGAATTTAATAAAAATGAGGACACATCATACCAAGACTTGTGGGACACAATGAAAGCAGTGCTAAGGGGAAAACTCATAGCTGTAAATGCTTAAACAAAACAAAACAAAACAAACAAACAAAAACTGCAGAGAGCATACACAAGCAGCTTGACACACACCTGAAAGCTCTAGAAAAAAAAAAGAAGCAAATACACAAAAGAGGAGACTGCAGGAAATAATCAAACTTAGGGCTTAAATCAACCAAGTAGAAACAAAAAGAACTATACAAAAGAATCAACAAAACCAGGAGCTGATTCATTGAGAAAATCAACAAGATAGATAAACCCTTAGCCAGATTAATCAGAGGACACAAAAACAGTATCCAAATTTAAAAAAAAAATCAGAACGAAAAGAGAGACATAACAACAGAAACTGAGGAAATTAAAAAAAAATCATCAGATCCTACTAAAAAAAATCTATACTCAACAAAACTGGAAAATCTGGATGAAATGGACAATTTTCTAGACAGATACCAGGTACCAAAGATTAATCAGGAGCAGATGAACCATCTAAATAGTCCTATAACCCATAAAGAAATATCAGCAGTCATTAAAAGTCTCCCCACCAAAAAAAAAGCCCAGGACAAGATGGTTTTAGTGCAGAATTCTATCAGACCTTCCAAGAAGCCCTAAAATCAATTCTCTATGAACTATTAGACAAAATAGAAACAGTGGGAACACTATTCAATTCGTTCTATGAAGTCACAATTATGTTCATACGTAAACCACAAAAAGACCCAACAAAGAAAAACAATTTCAAACCAATTTCCCTTATGAATATCTATGCAAAAATACTCAATAAAATTCTCACAAAGCAAATGCAAGAACACATAAAACAATCATCCATCATGATCATGTAGGCTTTATTCCAGGAATGCAGGGATGGTTCAATATTTGGAAATCCATGAATGTAATCTACGATATAAACAATCTCAGAGGGAAAAAAAAATCTACATGATCATCTCACTAGAAGCTGAGAAATGATTTGACAAAATTCAACATCCCTTCAAGGTAAAAGTCTTGGATAGAACAGGAATACAAGGCTGATACATAAGCATAGTAAACACGTTATACAGCAAACCAGTAGCCAACATCAAACTAAATAGAGAGAAACTTGAAGCAATCCCACTATAATCAGGGACTAGACAAGGCTGCCCACTGTCTCCTTACCTATTCAATATAGAACTTGAAGTCCTAGCCAGAGCAATTAGACAACAAAAGGTAGTCAAATGGAAGCAAATTGGAAAGGAAGAAGACAAAGTATCACTATTTGCAGATGATATGATAGTATACTTAAGTGATTCCAAAACTTCAACCAGAGAACTCATAAACCTGATAAACAACTTCAGCAAAGTGGCTTGATATAAAATTAACTCAAACAAATCAGTAGCCTTCCTCTACTTAAAGGGTGAACAGGTTGAGGAAAAAATTAGGGAAACGACACCCTTCACAATAGTTACAAATAATATAAACACTTTGGAGTGACTCTAACCAAGCAAGTGACAGATCTGTATGACAAGAACTTCAAGTCCCTGAAGACAAAAATCAAAGATCTCAGAAGATGAAAAGATCTCCCATGCTCATCTCACTAGTATCATGCCATGGATTGGCAGGAATAATATAGTAAAAATGGCCATCTTGCCAAAAGCTATCTACTGATTCAATGCAATCCCATCAAAATTACTTCTCAACTCTTCATAGAGTTAGAAAGAGCAATTCTCAAATTCATTTGGAATAACAAAATATGCAGGATACCAAAAACTATTCTCAACAATAAAAGAGCACCTGAGAGAAATACCATCCCTGACCTCAAGCTGTACTACAGAGCAATAGTGATTTAAAAAAAACTCCTGCATGTTATTGGTACAGAGATAGGCTAGAAGATCAATGGAATAGAATTGAAGACTCAGAAATGAACCCACATACCTATGGTCACTTGATCTTTGACAAAGGACCTAAAACTAATCAGTGGAAAAAAGATAGCGTTTTCAACAAATGGTGCTAGTTGAATTGGAGGTCAACATAAAGAAGAATGCAAATTGATCCACTCTTATCAACTTTTAGAAACTGAAGTCCAAGTGGATGAAGGACATAAAAGCAGATTCACTGAAACTAACAGAATAGAAAGTGGGAAAGAGCCTGGAACACATGGGCCCAGGGGAAAAGTTCCTTAATAAGAGACCAGTGGCTTTTGCTCTAAGATCTAGAATTGAAAAGTGGGACTTCATAAAATTGCAAAGCTTCTGTGAGGCAAAGGACACTGTCAATGGGACAAATGGCAACTAAAAGATTGGGAAAAGATCTTTACCAATCCTTCATCATATAGAGGGCTAATATCCAAAATATTCAAAGAAATCAAGAAACTAGACTGCAGACAGTCAAATAGCCCTATTAAAGATGGAGTGGGGAGATCAACAAATAATGTTCAACTGAGGAATATCTAATAGCCGAGAAGCATTTAAAGAAATGTTCAACATCTTTAATCATTAGGGAAATGCAAATCAAAATGAGATTCTACCTCACACCAATCAGAATAACTAAAATTAAAAAGCTCAGGTGACAGCTGATGCTGGTGAGGATGTTGAGAAAGAGGAACACTCTTCCATAGTTGTGGGATTACGAACTGGTACAACCAGTCTGGAAATCAGTCTGGCAGTTCCTCAGAAAATTGAACATAATATTACCTGAGGATCCAGATATACCACTCTGGGTTAGGGCCTCTGTATATACCTAACGATTGTGTAGCTTGGTATTCCAGTGGGACTTCCAACATTGATAGTAGGTTGTGTCTCTGACTTTTTATCCTGTAATTGGGACCTTTGCCCTCCTACTCAGTTGCTTGGTCCAGCTTTGATATAATGGTTTGTACTTAGTCTTGTAACTTGTTATGCCCTGTTCATTTGATATGCCTGGAATGTGTGCAGTTATTTTTTTTTAAAGAGAAATGGAAGAGTAGATCTAGGGGAGAAGGAATATGGAGGAGGGACATGGAGGAGTGCAGGGAGGGAAATCTTCAGTCAGGGTGGGATTTAATACATGAGAGAAGAATAATAATAAATAAAAAGAAATTACCTCAGTATAGCCATAGGCATAGTTTTAGATTTGAAAACGCTAAACCTTGGTATAATAAAATCAACAAACATAGCAAAAAAAAATGCCCATGACACTATAAAACTAGCTCTCTTAGTCAGGGTTTCTATTCCTACACAAACATCATGACCAAGAAGCAAGTTTGGGAGAAGTTTTATTCAGCTTACACTTCCACATTGCTGTTCATCACCAAAGGAAATCAGGAATGGAACTCAAGCAGGTTCTGAAGCAGGAAATGATGTATAAGCCGTGAGGGGATGTTACTGGCTTGCTTGCCCTGACTTGCTCAGCTTGCTTTCTTATAGAAACCCAGGACTACCAGCCCAGGGATGGCACCACCCACAGTGGGCCCTCCCATCCTTTATCAGTAATTGAGAAACTGCCTTGCAGCTGGATCTCATGGAGACATTTCCTCAAGGGAGTTTCCTTTCTCTGTGATAACTCCAGCTTTCGTCAAATTAACACACAATACCAGCTAGTACACTAGCCCAATATAACATACATGAAATGCTTGAGTGTAAGCCAATGGACAGGGAGACTTGAAATGCAAAGGTAATTTCTACAACAAAGAGATCACCCAGGAACCTCAGACAAGTGGTACAGCATCTCTGCTTAATGTAACATTGTCAGCAGAACACATCTGAGCCCTAATAGTCACTGGGCTTTTCTGAAAAATCTCTTAATTCTACAATGAGACTATGTTACATTTGCCCTCTGCATTCAGAATCCACACTTGGGCTTTCTTTAATACGCTTGGATTGATCCTTTTCTATGTGACCTTGGAAGATTTGAAACCAGGGAGATTATAGATTTCTCAGTTTAGAGAGTCTTAAATGTCCTTGTTATCAGATTTACAAAGATATGCTGACAGTAATGTCAGTGTTTATTGTCTTCATGTGACATCAGAAATGAACTTACAGATTTTGCCTCTCACTCAAAATGAGCTTCTGTTGAAAGCTTCTTTGCTGCAAAGATTTATGCAAACCATAAATTTTGACAGGTACTTCTTAGCTCACTAGAAATGTGAAAATTGCTGAGACTTCTGAAATTTGTCAACATAGAAAAACTTATTTAACATAATGTGTCTACTTTTGCAGCTGATTTTTAAATAATCAGGTGACTATTTTAATTGAAAATTGATGTCAAACATTTTAGATTTTTCCTGTAAGATAACAGAAAACACCAAAAGTTAAGTTAAACAATAACTAAATTGACATCGTTTGAAACAGGTTATCCTTAAAAAAAATCACAAATGCCATACTGGAGGAAGAATACTTAGAATGTAAGTTATGAAATATGTTAAATAATATTTATATATTCTGCTGGCTATTAACTGTTTTCTTTAGGCAGGCGTCTATACCACTTGTGTAATGTGTAAAAGACCTTTAAATATAGAAATACTGAATATCTTTAAAATGTAAGGATAGAACTCAGGCTGACTTAATGCCATGAACCAGCTCTGACTTGTAAAGAGTACTATGTGTGTCCACTTGCACTCTCTCTGGTCTCCATAGCTAACTGAAGAGACCCTTTAATAAAGATGAACTGCTGCCCAGAATAATGTGATGCCATTACTCTGTGCCATCCCAGAGTCAATTGAAAGTTTTCTCCAAGGAGCAGTAGGAAAACACTTCATACGAATTCCATCACAGACATACCTGAATCAAAGTTTAGTAAGATGTAATAAACATTAACCTTTCACACAGAAGAGATTGGATCTCCAGAAAGCACTGATCAATGCTCCAGCTTAGAGAAGGACAGTAGATTGAATAAGCCCTTCCACTGGGCTGTCAAGCACATTCTGGAGATTAGTGCCACACAAATGAGAAGGAAATAGGGTTGGGCTGGAAACATGGCTCACTCATAGAGAACTTTGAAATCATTGTTGATGTGATGAGTTTGCCTCCTAGCACTGTCTTCTGCCCCTCAAAAGTTAAAACATATGGTGACAGTTCTTCTTTTCTAAAACATAATGGCCACATTAATCCCTCCCTTCCCCCTCAGTTCAATTCTTAGTAAAATAAATAGTAATATGGATAAGGATAATATATCCTTAGTAAGTATAATATATAGTATAATTTATAATATAGTGTAGTATAATATATCCTTATAGTAGAATAATAGTATACTATTCTTATAATAGTAAAAGGATGCATTATCACTTATTTATAAAATGAAAAAACATACATTAAATGAAGAATATTCAATATAAGCATATATTGAGCAAGAAGCATTATATTATTTATCTGTAGTACAACCTACTTTGAAACATTTTAGTTTTATAGTGTAATTATGCTGAACTGATCTCTGTGTAAATATTCTTTGCTTAGTTAACTAATGTATTTAATGTTTACAGATTTTGAGTATACAAAGACTGAAAAACAGCAGTCCAACAATGTGCCTTCATGAAAGATCTAAGCTGTTAGACAGATTACGGTATTTCCTCAAATATCTAACCTTTTATCATGATGATTGATACCATACATAATAAAATTTCCAGTAGGAAGTGTGGCACTTGGTCCTATGGAAGCATGTTGCCCCAGAAAATGGGGATACTAGAGTGGAAAGGGTGGATGGGTGGGTGAGGATGCTCTTAGAGGCCAAGGGGAGGGGAATGAGATGGAGAGTATGTGGAGGGGAGACCAGACAGGGGGACAACAGTTAAAGTATAAATACATAAAATAATCAATCAATCCATCAATAAAAAAGATTTTCAGGGTAATAGTTATAGAAATTGTGGATACCTCTTTTTTCAGTGATTTTAAAACATCTAAATATTGATGAAATTACATTTTATTTTAGGGCTTACAAAAACACAAGAATTTGATATACAGGAATTAAGAAAAAAGACTTATTTTAGAAAAATGACTGTACAAAAAGAGCAGATAAGTGAGAAACATTTACTGGAGAGATGGTGACTGCATTCTTTTTAGTTTACTGAAGACAACACATGACTTACTGTTTGAAGAACTTCACAATGATAGACTGAAAGCTGACACTTAAGCAGGATATTTCAGGCATCAGAAAAGAAATAAATGTAGCTAATTTTTAGCAAGGTACATATTCATGACTATTAGTTAAGTGCTAATATTAACCAAATGATTCATGTTACGAAATGAAATTGTTGAGATGTTAAGTAATGTAAGATCATGCAACCTGTGCATGAGAACTGGATTCAAAAACATATATTTTTTGAAACATAAAATGTCATATTAAGGAAGTATTATGGCACATTGGATGTTAGAATGATGGACAGTTTTAATTAAAGATACAGTGGGAAGCCAGTGATAATTAAATATAGTTTATAAAGTGAGCAGAACTGTGTTTTAAAGGAACAAAGTCAGAAATACAATGCAGTATAGCCATGTGTTAGTAGAATGCAGGGAAACTAATAACTATTCATTGTACCTCCAAAATTACTGGTTTTACTTTTATTTTTCAAGTGAACCACTATAATTCATATCAGATGGGAAGGAAAAATATAAATGTCAGACACACATACACATTTAATTTTCTATTGCACCTTTCAATAGTTCTTTCTTTATATTTAAGTTTTAACTGTAAAATGCTAAGGAAAGTTTTTTTGTGATCTATGAATTTGATGTTCTGCGTGCTTCTTGTACATATAAGAGTGTGCTATGTGTATATTTATACATCTATATACTATCTCTTTCATATATACACACACACACACACACACACACACAC
>NW_021620848.1:489718-548811 GCF_004785775.1 Grammomys surdaster | reverse complement strand
TATATATATATATATATATATATATATATATATATATATATTCATATTCACTGGAATGAGAGGGACATTTTTTCTTGTGTAGACAGTAGAAAGAATTACATGTAGCCTCTGCAATATATAAAGAAATGATCATCAGAGAAACATAAGCCTCAGAGAACCTTCAGAAATTAAGAGAACACCTACCTTCAGGATGCTTCTGCATACTAAACTCTGCATATTACGTAAATAATAATGTTGATCTCATTTTTTATTTATAGAATATAAAGTTATTTCAGAAAATGTTGAACATATATGAACTATCAAAATTTCAATTTAATTTTCATCTTTGCAAATTAGATAATAAAAATTAAGTGAGGGAGTGTTGATATCTGAGGTAGACACACATCTGTAGAATAAAATAGATTGCTTAGTATAGGTTGAAATTGTAATGATCATAACAATGTTAATATTAAGATTGATATAGCCATGTTATATATGGAAATTTTAGGAACAGATGTTGGAGAGGATTATAGGTTTGATAAAATAATTATGGGCACATCCTCCACCAGAATCTATCTGGCATTGTTGAAATGTTTGCTAGTGAGAATTACCTAGACCAGTGGTTCTCAACCTTCTGAATGATATGACTCTTTAATATGGTTACTCATGTTGTAGTATCTCCCAACCATAGGATTATTTTGTTACTACTTAATAACTAAATTTTTTTCATTTATTCCTTTATGAATCATATTGTAAATATCTTTTTTTGATAGTCTTAGGCAATTCCTGTGAATGAGGTTATGACCCACAATTTGAGAAACACTGATGCTGACAAATGACAAGTCTCAGATTTTAAAAGAACAATTATAAATTTATCAACAAATTTAAGGAATTTTAAAAAAGGCATAAAGAAATTTGTCAATGAAGTTTAAGAGAATGAATACCCAAGTGTGATGTTTTGTATATGCTTGGTTTAGGGAGTGGCACTATTAGAAGGTGTGGCCTTGTTGGAGTAGGTGTGTCACTGTGGGTGTGAGCTTCAAGACCCTCATCGTAGCTGCCTGGAAGTGAGTCTTCCACTAGCCACCTTCAGATAAAAATGTAAAATTCTGAGGTCTGCCTGCACCATGCCTGCCTAGATGTTGCCATGTCCCTGCCTTAATGATAGTGAACTGAACCTCTGAACCAGTAAGCCAGCTCCAATTCAATGTTGTCCTTTGTAAGACTTGCCTTGGTCATGGTATCTGTTCCCAGCAGTAAAACCCTAAGACATCAAGTGATGCCTAAGAAAAACACAAACATAAGGCTGACGGAAATGACAAAGAAAATCCAGGATTTAAAACTGGAATTATATACAAAGATAGAAACACAAAAGAGAACTCAAGTTCAAATGAATATGGAGTTGAAAAACCCAATAAGTGAACAAAATTCTCAAGGGAAAAAATATTGCAGGTAGAGTGAATCAAGCAGAAGATATAATATAAGAATTAGGACTCAACAATAAACTAGAGGATCTGGAAGAAGTAAACAAAATGAAAATGAAAAAATGAAAAGAATTCTTAAAATCTTTGAATTATAGTCATAGATGAGGAAGAAGAATCCATGGCCAATGTCATAGGCCAGATCTTCAGCAAGATCATATAAAAAGCTTTCTCAAACTAAGGAAGGACACATTCCTATGCATTAAGCACATAGAACACCAAATGCATAGTAAGATCACAAAAGAAACTTTCCTCAGCATATCATAGTTAAAATACTAAGTCTGTAGCAAAAGGAAGAATCACTGAAAGCTGAAGGAGAAAAAAACACCAGTTAAACAAAAAGAAAAATCCATCAGAATAAGAGCTAATTTCTCAGTAGAAAATTTGAAAACCAGAAGATCCATGAGCAGTGTAGCTCAACCCCTAAAGAATCACTGCTACCAACTTAGACTGATGTATCCAGTTTTCTTAGGGTTTTACTGCTGGGAAATGAACAAAGGTAAAATACATTGTACCAAAGGAGAAAGGTAAACACCAACACAACTACAAGTACCACCATCTCTAACAGTGACCCTCATGCACAATGTAATGGTACAATGGTGTCATAAATGTTGTGGATTTATGGCCCACTCCATAAGATGTGACCTATGCATAACACAACTCAGCTGGCTAAGATCCTAGAGAGATAGGACAAATGACATTGTTCTACTAAAAAAAATATAGCAAGAAAATGAGCCTCAACTCCAGTGCTATATACATATATATGTGCCTCCCAAAATTATCTCCAGAGGTGCTTTTGCTTACAGGAAATGGGAAAGAACATAGAGACTCACAACTAGATAATATGCAGACAGTGGGAGACTTTGAAATGTTCAGTGCTAAATGGAATATCTTTATGAAACCTTGCTTCTCAGGATTTTGGAAACTGTGTAGAATAATATCTGGAGAGATTAAAGAGTGATGATGGAAGATACCAAGAAAAGAAAGTATTCCAGATACACCAGGGCTAAGACATATAGGAATTCACAGAGACTGCTGCAACATGCACATGTAGGTATGGAAAGGGATCCCAAACATTCACAAAAAAGAAAAATCTACCAGCAGATAGGAAATGTTATATTACAGAATATTGATGACGTGGTGAACCCAAAAGACTGTGCTATTTACTGGAAAATCCTATTCATAGTTGTGATGTGGCTCAGGTCTGCCATCTTTAATCCAAGAGCTTTCAGTTTATTGTAAGCAGGAATCAATAAATTCAACCTAGCACAAGAGATGGACGGAGGAAACAACCAAAGGCAAGAAGGGAAGTGAACATAAGTAAAATCCATAGAGAGTAACAGGAAGTTAGGAGGATACATGGAGAGACTCACAGGACATAAAAGGGAGGGACACTCAATTTGAAGCTTTGTTTTTGAGAGAATGTGAGAGAGGGGAATCCTTTTGGAACGTTGGCTAAGGAGGAAGGTCAGCTGTCGGTTATTTCTGCCTCTCTGAGCTTGTAAGCTTTCACCTTCTCTCTAGCTTCTGATTCTTCATTGTTGAAATCGAAGGAATGACAGTTTGTTTAAAAAAAACAACAACAATTTTATGGGTAGGAGAAATGGTGATACCTAGGGAAAGCCAACATAATTACCCATCCAATACTAAATGGTAGCCCTGAAATCACATGCATACCAGTAACATTATGCAGGGTTTACAGTTTGTATTTATATATTTCAGCGAAACATAATTCCTTTGTGAAGAAAATTTCCCTGTTTCAGAGACAACTTAGATGATTACTTATTATCTGAAAGCATTTCATGTTTCATCACTGTTAATAACTCAACCAATGTTAAGGACTTTTCTACTTTGAATTTTCTAGTGCTTTTAAAGAAATACTTTGTTGATTTTAAAATAATAATTTTAGTATATATGATGAAAATGTTGAATCTGACAATAACTAAGGCAATGAGAAAAGAAATTTAACTTATAAGTAGTTAATGTCATAGTAAATCTTCATATCTCAAAATATAATTAATTGAAGTATTAGGTTATAAAATGAAAATAACAAGAAGCAGGACATATAGGAATGTATAACTGGAAGATGGTCACTGAGTTAGAGTCTCTCATCCACCTTTCCAATTATGGTCAGTAGGAACTACTTTACCTATACAAACATAATCTCAAAAGTCAGACAGATTCTTCTTCCATGATATAAATAGGTAACATTTGAGTTTAAGATATGATATATATTTTCTTATCTAAAAATGCTTTTATATACCCTATTCATAAATTAATTCTAAAATATATTTTTAAAATGACTACACATAATTTGGTCAAAAGAAAGGAAACACTACATCAGCATTTGTAGATTTATTTGTTTAATGAATGTTTGTAGAATATGCTGTTCATTCCAAACATGGAAAATCTAAATAAAAGTAACAAAATAATTATTTTTCTAGAGCACAAATTTTACTGAGAATAGCAAATTGTTGTTTGAGTTTGAGTACTCCAACACCTGATTCCAAGTCAGTGGCATTATTATGGAGGGCATGCAGCCTTATTAGAAGAAGTACATCACCGGGGTTGGCTTTAAGAACGTTATCAACTAACTGGACCACCTAGAGCTTCCAGAGACTAAGCCACCAACCATGGAGCGATTGGTGGCTCCAGATACATATGTAGCAGAGGATAGCCTTGTCTGACAAAATGGTAGGGAAATTCTTTGGTCCTGTGGAGTCTTGATGCCCCAGCATAGAAGGATGCTAGAACAGTAAGACTGGAGTGGGTGAGTGGTTTGAGGAGTATCCTCATAGAGGCAAAGGAGAGGTGGAAGAGGGGGAATGGGATGGGAGTTTTGTGAAGGGGTAACTGGGAAAGAGGATTTCATATGAAATCTAAATGAATAAAATGATTTAAAAAAAACCCTTATAGCCTTGTCATACTTCCAGCATGCTATTTCTGTTTCTTGCTTGCTGTTGATATGTTCTCTCAGGCTCCTACCCTTGCCACATTCCTGGCTTTTACTCCCTATCATGTCTGCCTATCATGATGGACTTGTCTCTATGAAGCCAAATAAACCATTCCTTTTCTAAGTTACTCTGGTCATAGTATTTTATCATAACAATGGAAAATAACTAGTATAAATGTTGGTATCAAAATAGTGGCTGCTGCTATGAAGAACCTGACTGTTTATGTATGTATGTATGTATGTATGTATGTATGTATGTATGTATGCTTGCTTGATGCTTGTTTTTTTGAATGTGGAAGACTTTTTAATTTTAGATTAAAAATCAGTTTGAATGCTATAAGCATTTTATAATCGCCCATTCCAGAAGACTGCAGTTCTGACAGTAATGCAGACTTGCTTGAGAGACTTCAAAAAGAAGAAAGCAGGGTGCTACAATCCATTGATATTTTGGCAGAGAAATTCGATGGCTTTTGTTCTTGTCCTAAGAACTGGCCTGGGGCTAAATTTAAAGTAATGTACTATTTTCTTTGTCCAAGAAAATTTTAAGACAGTACAATAGTAAATATGTGGCATGATTTTTTTTAATAATTTCCTTTCTGGATGCCTGTCATAAAAGACAACAAGTAGGTCAGATAGAAATACAAAATGTTCAGTTCGGAGAGAAATGGAGCAGTAGGAAGCTTAATGTTGCAGCCAGAGCATGTGCTGCAGCTAGAGCTATAGTTGTTAAAGAGATTAACATCATTAAGGAGAGACCTCTTGCTCTTCAGTGGAACAAAGGGAATGGTTCACTCAGGGCAAGACTTCAGTTTGATAAGCTTCCAACTTGTGAATGAGAGCCTAAGGACTTTCAGCTTCTTGAAAGCTATTGAATATAAAAACTGTTGTTGATGTGATCCTGGATTCTGCCTCCTTAATTACAGAGTCAGTGCAGGCAGCCAATGTGTGGCAAGGACATTACTTCACCAAAGTCCTGAGAAGGCAAGAAACCCAGAAAGTCCATAACATGAAGCTATGCAACTAAAACTTAGTTTACAATTGAGACTCTAAGATGTTGGTCATGCTAGATTTGTAACACATATGCCAAGGGAGTAAAACTAACTCACAAGAGAGATGTATGTTGCAGATAACAAAGCTGGAGGGCCAGAATCATGAATCCACATGATAACAATATCCAATATCCAAGTACAGGATTTCTGTTTAACTTGTTGGGTTTTGGTCCAGCTTTGATCCATTATTTCTTCACTATACTGCCATTTTATCTTTTATAAAAGAAATGTATATTCTCTGAAAAAATGTTGGGAGAATGTAATGTGCTTTTTAAATTTTATTTTACAGAGGGTTGTGGTCACAATTAAGGGATTACCTTGATTGTAAAAACAGACTTTTGGCATGTAAACTATTGAGAATGTTAAAGAACTGTGGGACTTGTGAAGTTAGACTAAATATGTCCTGTATTAAAACATGACCAAGAGTCTACGAAACCGTGTAGAGAAATGTTGTATCAAAGAAATTGTTTTCCTAAAGCATGGATATTTGAACACTTAATTCCAAGTTGGTAACATAATTTAGGGAAGGTGTGCAGTCTTGCTAGAGAATGTGTCCCTGTGTGAGGACTTTGAAAATTTAGAATCTCTCTGCTTCCCCTTTACTGTGTTTCTTGCTTGCTGTTGACAATGTGATCTCTCATCTACTTGCCTCTGAACCCATGCTTACTAGATGCTTATGTGTTTATGTTATGAGGAAACATTTATGGTTTATTTTGAGGGGTGGTGGGTTTTGGTTCTGCTCATTCCTTGACATGAGAACAGCCAAATAACTCGCTTAGATGTAAAAATGTCTCTAGCCAAACATTCAGCTAAAATTAGACAATACATCTTTTTGGTTATGGAATCCGTGAGATTCTTTGTGTCCTTCCTTATATGGAACAAGTGAATTACAATTGGTATTGATCAACTTAACTCATAAAAAGTCAGGTGTCTTTCACCTGCTCAAACAAGGAACAAAAATTCATTTTCAATTGATCTGTGCACATTGAACAGTCCATACTAATATCTTAATATTACTGACATTGTGATTATGAGATTTATTACAAAATGTACAGCTTTGGTAAAATTCCACCTCAGGACCCTAAAATGACCCGCTGTTCCAGCAACCCTACCTCCTGAAGTTGTTTCCAGAGAACTGCTTCCAAAAATGCTTCAGGGATAACTAATGATTCCAGATGACATTGCTTCATCCAACCTTTCAGACGGATCCATTCAGAACTCCAGTCAAATCCTAAGCCTTCTAAACATACAAAGACTAGATACCAAGGCTAAAGCTAGCTTTCTCCTAAGTCTAACCAATCTTTCTAATTTTTTCTACCCTCCACCCTTTTAAAGAATTTCTTGTCACCCCAATTTAGCAGGAAGAAGTTATGGAGAATCATCATCCTGATACATTGTGTTTGGGTGTCTGGTAATCATTATTTTATAAATTATAGATAGGTTGTCATTTTAAGGGATATTTGTTCATAATTTTGAACAGGAAGGAAATAAATGAGATGTATTACTAAATTTACTCATAAGTAGAACATTATGGGCACAATTTTACATTAATAGAAATTAATATAATTGATACAAATTGAAGTCATAATTTTATATTTGTACAGAATTGATAGACTGATATAGATTGAAGGTTTTCATTGCCATAAAATTTCATATATGATACAAAATTTGAAATTAATATTGTTACTCTTAGGCATTGTGCCTATGCAACTCCTTTAAGAATACAAGGCTTAGACACAGTCCTTCTAAAAACTGCTATTGTAAACTATTTAGGATGATTAAGTAATACAAGTTAAAGGCCAGACAATAAACTCATGGTTATATTAGATTTTGATCTAATTGTATTAAGGTGCTTTCTACAATATTAAAATAGAAAAAGCTAAGAATAGTCAAGGCTCAACAATTCAGGTATACTTTATGTAGATAGATGTCTTCAAAAACATCAGGAAAATCACAGAATATGGCATTTTTATATTAATTCATTATTAAAAATAATTTGAATAGAGACATGTATGCTCCTGACAATCCCCCTTCTTGGTTCAAAGAAGAAATAGAGCATCCAAACCTCCACATGGAGTTTCTCCTGCTAATAGAGCATCCAAACCTCCACATGGAGTTTCTCCTGTTATGGCAAAATAGGCACTGGGCAAAAATTACCCTATTCATCTACAGACAAAAATTACTGTCCAAAAATGGACACACAATGCAAAATAGGCAAGAGTTAAGCTCAGCCAAGAGAGAGTAAGCAAGTCCTTCGTAATTCCTGCTTCACTTCAATATCTGTCAGGAGATTCTGGGCCAGAGAATGAAGACTGATGCTCCAATATTTTGAGGAATGAAGAACTGTTCAGTTGTCTCTACAAATTTTTCAAGTTTTGGAACTATGTTTTCTGCTTCCTATATATTTCAGATAATAATTTGTTCTTGGATTTCTGAAGGGTTGAAGGCTATTTATTGTCTTATGATCAAACTCAAATTGTTTAACATTGAGGAAGATCGTAAAGAAAAGATAGTTTCCAGATGGTAATGCAAGTTAAAGTCAAAACATAATTTATGTATAAAATTGTAACCTCTTAAGTCAGAATAAATAGTAATGTATCTTAATTGACAGATATGATGGACTGTTTGTTCATCCAGTAACTAGATGTTCATCCAAGTAACTGATACCTTAGGTAAAACAGACATTAAACAAATACCAATTAAAATTTTCTGGCAGTGAAAATTCGCATGAATATATGAAAAAAGTAAGTGCAAGGAAGAGGCCTTCTTAGAATAAACAACAACAACAAAAGATACAAAAGTAGCCTTTGAGAGGAGGTATAAAATTAACTGTGTGTCTACTGTTTTAATCTTAAAAATGGGGCAAAGAAGGTGACAGTGACCAAGACCAAGATGGCAGTACTGAAAAATGAGCATTACAATGGAATAGTATAAAATATATAGTAGTATAAAAGAAGTTAGTTTTGGATATAAGGAATCTTATCCTATTAAAATAATTATATGGTAATATTGAGCATAAAATATAATACGTTTAAATAGGGTTGAACAGTCATGGTAAAGTCTTAGAAACCTCTCAATTCATGTACATTTTTTAAAATCAGAAAACAGGGAGTGATTTAAAATTTAAGTAAAAAATGAGAGGACCTAGGAAGCTAAATAAGGAAGGAAATTACAGTGACAGGAAAGAAAAGAAAAGAGAAGAGAAGAGAAGAGAAGAGAAGAGAAGAGAAGAGAAGAGAAGACTATAAAAAAGAAGAGTTCAGGAAACTCTCCACAACTTCTTTCTGCTAAATTGGGGTGACAAGAAATTCTTTAGAAGTGTGGAGTGTAGAAAAAATTAGAAAGATTGGTTAGACTTAGGAGAAAGCTAGCTTTAGCCTTGGTATTTAGTCTTTGTATGTTTAGAAGGCTGGAGAGAAATTTCCAGGAAATTTAGAATATAATTTCAATTTAAAGTGATATGGTATAATTGAGAGAGCATTCAAAGGAGACTAAGGACTAATAATTGATTAAGAAAATGGAAACTACAGAAAATAATAGATGTTGAGTTTAGTAATATCGAGATATCCAAAGAATTAGATTCAAGAAAGAAGGAGAAAAGTGGAGAATGACTGTACACTTCAGAGTTATTCTTATTATTGGAAAAGCAATTGGTACACAACTTGGATAAAAACCTGGCAGTAAAGAGATTCTTTTCCACTTATCTTTACAGAACATTAATTGGAAAGATCTAGGACAGACTAAAGTACTAGTGATTTCATTGCTGTGCCTAAAGCCTAATGTTGTTTTCCTTGTTACTTTTTATCAGTTTTAGTGCTTCTTGTCTAAGATTAAGATCTTCAATCAAACTTAAATTGATTTTGTGTAGGGAAAAGATATATGTATCTAATTTTATTTTTCTGAAGGTAGATATTCAAATTTTCTGATACCTTTAATTGAGAATGCTATCTTTTTTTCCAGCTCAAATTTTCACACAATTGTCAAACACCTGGTGTCCATACTTGTCTAGGTTTACCTGCGGGCCTTCTGTTCTGTTTCATTAGATTTTATGTCTGTTTATGTGCCAATATCCTGCTGTCTTTGTCATCATGGCTCTGTAATCTGTAATATAGTCTGAGTTTAGTAATATGGTATCTCTGGCTGTATTTATACTTCTTTGTCTGTTTGTAATCTTTTGGCATTCCATACCAATTTTTGGATTTTTCCCTTAGTTCTCTGAAGAATGTCATTAGAATATTGATAGAGACTGCATTGAAGGTTTAGAATATTTTTGGTTATATGGCTATTAATATTGATAATATTAATGTGATAAACCAACAGCATAGAAAAATTTCCACCATTTACTGTCCTCAAATATTTTGTCCTTGTCATATGCTAAAGCCACTATAAGGAAAGAACAATCTTTATCCACTATTGGTGGAATTGTCAACCAGACTGACTGACTCTTAAAAGCTAAAAAGAGAACGCATGATTCAGCTATACCAGTCCTGAGTAAATACCAAAAGACCTCCTCATTCTATGACAGAGATACTTGCACACAGGTTTTATTGCACATTGGTATGTTTCCAACAGCAAGGGAATGGGACCAACCTGGATACTACAAAACCAATAAGTGTGTGTGTGTGTGTGTGTGTGTGTGTGTGTGCGTGTGTGTGTATGCATGCATGCATGTATATGTGTGTGTGTACACACACAATTGAAATGTATTTAGTAATGAAATATACAGAAAAATGGATATAGTTGGAAAACATATTCAGCAGGATAATATTAAGTGGCAGATAGCAATCATTATGGCTTTATTCAGGATTTCTCTTCCTGTCATGAAACACCATCACCAAAAAGCAAGTTGGACAGGGAAGGATTTCTTTGGCTTATACCTCTATATCACTGTCTATCATGAAGGAAATCATTATAGAAACTCAAGTGAAGAAACCTGGAGGTAGGAGCTGATACAGAGGCCAAAGAGGAGTGCTTCTTACTGGCATGCTTTCCATGGCTTGCTCAGATTGCTATCTTATAGATCCCATAACTACCAGCTTAGGTGTGGCACCACCCACAATAGGTTGGACCTTCCCACACCAATCACTAATTAAGAAAATGCCCTATAGACCTGTCTGCAGCCAAAACTTATTGAGGCATTTTCTCTATTGAGGCTCCTTATGCAAGTTATTCTGATGAAACTGTCTTTGAGCTCCATTCTAAGTCTCTCATTTCATTATTGTATTAATAAGATGAAGGAACTTCAACTTCTCTAGTAACAGTAACTCAACATCAGAAAGACAAATAACATATGTCCTTTGTCATATGTGAGTTCTGGTTATTAACTGTTGCAAATGTATATCCATGTGGCAGAAACATGGGTGAAAATCAAGAACATAGGACCCAGGATAGGAAAAGAAAACATAAAGGAGGACAGTATAAAAGAGAAAACAAAGCCGGGCAGTGGTGGCGCACACCTTTAATCCCAGCACTTGGGAGGCAGAGGAAGGCAGATTTCTGAGTTCGAGGCCAGCCTGGTCTACAGAGTGAGTTCCAGGACAGCCAGGACTACACAGAGAAACCCTGTCTCGAAAAACCAAAAAAAAAAAAAAAGATAAAACAATAAGCATGAAGGGTATACTGGAAGTGAACGTGAACAGTAGTTAAAGACTGGGACACAAGTGGCCATAAAGAACCACAACAAAGTATGTTTGAAAATGATATACAGAAATCTATGCCTTTGTAAACTAATAAAAATAATACTGTAAATCAAATAAAAGAACATTAGTGGTTTCGATAAATAGATAACTACATAAGGCTAAACATGAAATATGATTCCTGCATCTGCACAGAATCCAAGATTAACAAACTTGGACTGAGAAAGTTATACTTTTATCCCTTGCACTTTTACAAGGATATGCAAAACAAGATCAACATATCAGAGTAAGGAGGAGAATGGTGGTACATGAAATGTGTTATCTAGAAGAAAGAAAAAGAAAGGCCATTTAAGCTATTTCAGAGCTTCTGACAAGGCCTCCTACAACCTGAATTTAGGATCACAATTTTCTACTTTACTATTATAGAGACAGGTTTAGTGCTGTAAGCATTAAATGCTATACCAAACAAACTTCCAGGCAGATTTTCAGTAACTTAATAGTATACTGTCCCAAACATCAGAATACCATTTAGGTGCAATTTAGCTAATAATTTGTGCAGAATTCTACTTTGTGAAAGATACCACCAAAATCAGTACTTCTTGGGTCTTATTGCTAAGAAAAAATGCTTTCATACATTTAGAAAAAAAATCAATGCAACAGATTTTCTCTTAAAATCTCTGAAAAGACTGTAGGTGGATGACTAGAGAGAATACCATGATATTAATCATCCCAGTCCAGGATGGAGCGGAGAGAGAAATGCCATAGGGACATTCTCTAACTGATATTATTACTCTAGATTTCTTTTCCAAACTCTGTTGATTGCAATTTATACAAGCTATGCCTTGAAGACTTTCTAAAGAAAAACTATTTTTCTTGATAAAAAGACAGTTATTCTACTTTTCAAGTTTTAATATTTTTTCTTCTGCTAAGTGTGTAAGTAATTGTATAGCTTAAAATTTTTTTACGAATAAAAATAAATATAGTATTTAAATATGTGTATTTTAGTCTTATTTATTTAGTAACTTACCATTTTTAATCTATGTTTATTCACTTTATAAAGATTTAGCACAATGTACTTTGATTATGTTTAGTATCTTACACAAATTCCTCCTTGAAATGTCCCATTTCCCTACCCATCAAATTTGGTATTCTCTTTTATTAAAGCCTAGCATGTGCGATTTATGTTACACATATGTTCTTATATGTGTGGTTATCTACTGGAGAGTGACTGACTTAGCAGAAACCAAACCTTTTGAGAAAACTGGTTTTTTTCCCCAGAAGTTATAAATGTCCAGTGTCTCTTCAGCTTGTGATGGGACTTCCTGATCATGCCCACCTCAATGCCAGGTTTTATCTAACTTAACTTTCAGAGGCCTTGCACATGATGTTACTGTCACATCCTGAGTTCATATGTGCAGCTTTCCATCTGTATCATAAAGCACTGTATCTTTTAGTCATTGACTGCCCTCGTATCTTAAATTTTTTTCTGACCCCTCTTCTGCAACAATGTCTAAGCCTTAAAGAAGAGGGTGTGATGAAGATAAACAGTTTATGGCTGAACTTTCCAGTCTCATATTCTCTATTATTTAGCAGTTGTGGATTTCTATGTTAGTTGCCATCTGCTGCAAACAGAATCATTTGTTGATAAGGGTTGATATAAGAGGCTTCTGTGAATAAAAGGCCCTAAAGATTCCACCAAAAGTTCCTTACTTGTGATGGACATATTCATCAATATTGGCAAATGCAAAATTAGTATGTACAATTGGCAGCATTTCTTTATAAATAAAATATTTAGTGAAAAAGAAATCAAGAAAATGTTCATTTACAATACCCTCAAAAATATGCACTAGATTAAACTTAACCAAGGTAAGGAAAGATATGTACAATGAGTGTTTTAGTACTCTCAAGAAAGAATTTGAGAAAGATAAACAAGAAAACAGAAAGATAGAAGATGCTCATAGATTTGCAGTACTAATGTAGCAAAAAAAGAAGAAAAAAACAAAACAAAGGGTATTTGTCAAAGCTATTTACTAATTCAAGGAAATCATCTCAAAGTTCCAATATAATTGATCACAAAAATTGAAATGATAATATTAATTTTCATCTGTAAACACAAAGATCTTGGATACAGAAATCAATCCATAGGAATTTAACAACTGCAGGAAATATCACTAAACCTGATTTCAAGTTATATGGCTGAGGCCTGGTAATAAAAAAAAGCATAGGATATGCATAAAAACACATTGATAAATGGAATAGGGGACTCACATATAACTTCATACGTGAACAGCTACATGGGTTTTTACCACATTATAGCTGGTACAACCACTCTGGGAATCAGTCTGGTGGGTCCTCAGGAAATAGGACATAGCATTACCTGAGGACCCAACTATACCACTCCTTAGCGTATACACAGAAGATGCTCCAACATATAACATGGACACATGCTCCACTATGTTCATAGCAGCCTTATTCATAGTAGACATAAGCTGGAAAGAACCCAGATGTCCTTCAACAGAGGAATGGATACAGAAAATGTAATACATTTACACAATTGAATATTACTCAGCTATTAAAAACAATGAACTCGAGAAATTCTTAGGTACATGGATGAAACTAGAAAATATCATCCTGAGTGAGGCAACCCAATCACAAAAGAACACACATGGTATTCACCCACTGATAATTAGCCCAAAAGCTCACAATATCCACGATACAACTCACAGACCACATGAAGCTCATAAAGAAGGAAGACCAAAGTGTGGGTGCTTTGGTCCTTCTTAGAATAACAAAATACTCATGGGAGCAAATATGGAGACAAAGCGTGGGACAGAAACTGAAGGAGGGGCCATTCCAAGACTGTTCCACCTGGGTATCCATCCCATGTGCAGTCACCAAAGGTAGTCACTGATGTGGATGTCAGGAAGTGCATGCTGACAGGGGCCTGATATAGCTGTTTCCTTAGAGGTCTGCCAGAGCCTAAAATATTCAGAGGTGGATGCTCACAGCTAACCATTGAACTGATTATGAGATTCCCAATGGAGGAATTAGAGAGAAGAAGCTAAAGGAGCTGATAGGATTTGTGGCTCCATGGGGAGAGCAACAATATCAACCAAACAGAGCTTCCCAGGGTCTAAATCACCAGCCTGGGAGCACATATGGATGGACCCATGGCTCTATCTGTATATGTAGGGGAGGATGGCATTGTCAGGCACAGGTGGGAGAGGAAGTCCTGGGTCCAGTGAAGGCTGAATGCTCCAGTGTGGGGGAATTCATGGGAGGGGAGGTGGGAGTGGGAAGTTAGGTAGGGGCACATTCTCATAGAAACAGGAGGAGGGGGTTGGGATAGGAGGTTCCTGTGTAGGGGAAAATGGGAAACACGGATCACATCTGAAATGTAAATAAAATATCCAATAAAAAAGAAAAAAATTATTAATCTCTGTGTGCTTACATACATGTATGTGTACTACATGAGTGCACTGCCCAAGGATGTCAGAGGAGGTTATCAGATTCTCAGGAACTGGAGTTACAGAGGGTAATTAGTTAACATAAGTTCTGGGAAAACAAATCTGGATTTCCTAGATTTCTGCAAATGCAACAAGTGCTCATAAGTGATGATCCATTTCTCCAGTCTCAGAAACAATACAAAAAATAAACAAAAAGCAAACCTAAACAAATAAATAAAAACAAAATAAATAAAACAAAACAAATGAAAAAAAAGACACACCTGATTATTGACAAAGAGGCCATCAATAGCCATTAGGGGAAAAAAAATCTGCATCTTCAACAAATGCTGCATGTCAAATTGAACAGCTGCATATAGAAGAATATAATCAAATCCTTATCTCTCACCTGGCCATACCTCAAATGGATCAAGTACCGGATAATGATCTGATATTCTTACTGTGATAGAGGTATAAGTAGGAAATGTGTTTGAAATTATTGGCACAAGAAAAGACTTTCTGAATAGGATCCCAGTAACATGTATTTATGTCAACAATTAATAAATGAAGCTTCATAAAACTGAAGAAATTTTGCACAGGATAAGTCACCATCATTCAAGTGAAAAGGTAGCCTACATGATAGGAAAACATCTCTACCAGATACACATATGATAGGTGGTAATTATTTAGAATATACAAATATACCAAGAACTTAAGCAAAAACAACATTAACCAAACCAAACCAACACCCTCCAAAAAAAGAAATAAATAAAAAGAAAAAGAAAATGGAGTATGGAACTAAACACAGAGTTCTCAAAAAAAAAAATCCAAACATCCAAACAGCTGGGAACCATTAAAGAATGCTCATCATCTGCAAGCACAGGTAAATTTACATTAATTCTAACTTGAGATTTGATCTTTCCCCAGTCATAAGACTTAGGTTCAAAAGAGGAAATAATGAAAAATACTTAAAAAGATGCAGGGAAAGAGGATGCTTTATTTACTACTAGTATGACTGCAAACAGATATGGTGAATGTGGAAATCAGTGTGGCGGTTCCTCAAAATTTTGGAAGTAGATCTACCACATGAAAGGGCTATACTATACATGAGGCTTATAACCAAAGGGCATCTAGATTCTATTATTGAGATACCTGCTAATCCATGTTCATTATTACTCTATGAAAAATAGCTTTCCATTTCTACAGTAGTTTACCATATCTGAAATAGAAAGAGACTAGATTCCATTAGCTAATGAGGGAATAATGAAAATGATGCACTTTTATACAATGCAGTAGTATCCAGGTATTAGAAAAATATTTTAGAAACTATTAGATTCTTATGAAAATAAAAGGAACTGGAAACATTTATTCTGAGTGACATAATCCAGAAACAGAAAGCCAAAGTTGCATGCTTTCTTTAATTTGTGCCTGTTAGTTTTGAATGTTCAGATATGTGTGTTTCATTTGGTATAATCATAGAGGACAGGAAATTAGAAAAAGAGCATGAAGGTATTACTAGTGACAGGAAATTGGAACTGTATTATAAATGGCAATGGGGAATATTGGAATGAGGAGGAATAAATACGGGAAAGGAGATTAGAGTCGAGGACAGTGTATAGAAAGTGATAACAAACATTAAGACATTTTGAAAGTAAGTCATAAAGAAACCTACTATTGTAGATGCTTCCTAAAATACACACACACACACAAACACACACACACACACACAAAACAAAAACACTTTGCCCTGTAATGATGCCCCGACTAGACACAATATGCTAGCAATTAAATTCCAAGGGCCAGTAGTGGGTTATCTCTTATGGAAATGTTAAAAAATGGCATCATATAGACTCCAAAACATTACTGCATATTTCCAATGATCTTAAATAACCCTATTTCTGAAGAAAATACGTATATGATACAAAGCAAATGAAAAAAATCAATATGTACTAACCTTGACCATAAGTCTATACTAGCTAGCTTTCAGAGTGCCAAAAGGTGTTACTGAAGAGAAACAGTAATCACCAATCATGCCCAGCTGTGAACCTTGTAAGTCACAATTATGACTGACATTCTTTTTTTTATTGGATATTTTATTTATTTACATTTCAGATGTTATCCCCTTCCTCCATCCTTCCATAAACTCCCTATTCCATCCCCCTTCCTCCTGTTTGCTTTCATGCCATTTTAATTACATGCAAGTATTCAGGTCAGTTCTAGGTTGAGGAACTAGCAATACAATAGATGCAAACAGTCAAGGAACAAGCAAGGCAATAAACACAAATAGTCAAAAAACAAGCAAGGCATTAAACAAATTTTCATAAACACTCCAGTGATCACTGATTCTAGGGGCTTATCAGGATGACCAAAATATCTAAGTCTACTACCCTGTCCTAGCCCAAAGGTATTTTCATGTCTGAAGTCTACTTCTTTGTTCTAGCCTAAGATTTAGATTGTTGCCTGAGATTACTTCTTTGTTCTAGCCTAAGGTTTATATTCCACCCTGAAATTGCTTCTTTGTTCTAGTCTAATGTCAGATTCCTGCTTGAAGCCCATTTTTTTTGTCCTTGGCCAATGTCATATTCCTGACAGGCAGTCCTAAAAGCTCACCACATCTATCCCTTTTTAATCTCATAAACAAGATTGATCCAGTGTTAGGTTGTTCTGCCAAGAATACCTTCCTTACTTGTCATGGAATATGCATTACCAAAAGCAGTGCACTTATGTCTTAGGTTGGTAAGGCTCTGTGCAGAATCTTAGCCATTCTTGGCTTACCAGAATGTTAATTTAAAGACACTTGCAGGGTATTTGGCATAATTCTAACACCTCGCTGGCTATTTTAACTTTGCATAGTGAGAATATGAAATTAAAGAATGCTGCTCGGCTGAGCTTTGATGCTTCTGATAATGCTGATAAAATTATCCATGGCTTGAGGTCAATATTTCCACTTTGGTCAAGCATCAAGAATGGCATATATAGCTTGATCATGCTAGCCCCCCTTTTTTCCTGAGAATACTTTTATTCTTGCACATCATGTAAAAGATTGTCTTTAACAACATCAACATGTTGGCAGCTAAAGTACATGGCTTGAAACTGAAAATGGACATATAGACAGAGTTACTGATTTGTGACTGCCATCTAAGATGAGCCCAGTAGTGTGGTAGTGGTTCTCTAAACAAAGGAGGAACCAACTACTTTAAATCAGGTTTATATACAATTCTACAAGTTGAAACCCTATATAGTAACCAAGAATCGGTGACTAAAAATTTTTTTAGATGCCAAGGGTAGACATACTAACATTCTTTTGATAAATGGGTAGAACATTAAACATATTCTTAATGACTTATCAATATACCCATAAACTTCTTATCTCTCAGTCACTTAAATATTTCACTTTTTGTCATTATTCATAATTTTTTCTAATATTAAAAATAGTCAACCATAGACCTGGGTATGTTTCATTAAATTTTCTAATTTGAGGATTTGGTAATGATTTGTAAGTTATTCTACAAAAAAATATTTAAGAATATAAAGAAAGCTGTACCTAGCATGCTATTGATAAAAAGAAAGCTTAATTATTAGCTAAACTACAGCTTATAAATGTATCAATTTTCAATTTCAGAAAAAGTCTCCAGATTAATTGCAGAGAGAAAAATTTTGAAGGCTAATGAAGGATGTGCTTTTTATCATGGTAAAGATACTTTCCTAAACTATGAGTAAATCAAACGAGTAACAATGTAACACATAAGATACTAAGATCAAATCATCTTGTTCTTCCTTATTCATCTTGCAACTTTGTTGCTGATTAATATATAGACATGTTAAGAAATGTGCTAGACTACGAAGATGATGATGTATTTCAGCCAACAAGAAAAACAAAAAGGAAGCAATAAAAATATTCATGAGGAGTTATCATGTCTTGTGCTGTTCTACTCTTGAACAGCTTTTAGATAGCAACAAAAAACTGTCATGTCTTTTGAAAAACAGAAATGCTACTGGAAATTTTCATTCTTTCCAGTTTATAAAATATAATTTACAAAGTCACAGTGGTACAGATAATATATGTGACAGAACTAACTCTTTATAATAAAGAAATATTTTCTATGGTGCAGGAACCTGCTCAGGATTTCAGGCATATGGGCAAATACTAGAATTTGCACAGGGTAGAGAGCTTCTGGCAGCACAGCTTGGCTGTAGAGAGCAGAGTTTATTTGCTACAGACACTCCTTAGTTCACATACAGTCCTTTTAACATTTCAGGTTTTGCTGAAAGATCGGGATGACACATCCAAGGAATTAAGACAAAGTTGCGCAAACCACCCTGAGGCCAATACCACTCTAAAATTATAATCAGTCCTGAATGATATTGCAAAAATGTCAAAATACCTAATTTCCTTTACAGTTACATCCAGGATTTTGGATCTCTGTTTATTTAGCCTCAAAACCCTCATATTCACATCTTGATTCACAGACATGTACCAAGTGCATAATCTTTTCTATGTTCTGAAAACGTTTCCTGTCACTAGCTATTTATTACATGTTCATACTGTGATCTACCTATGTGTGACACATAGAGAACAAAAAACCAAATTACTGTTTTGTGTCTGTTGACTGGGATCACTCTTAGCTAAGAAAACTTCACATCTCATCTTGTCACCAAATGTCAGTCACACATACAGGTCACCGAAAGGACCTTTACAAGGAGCAAACAGTCCAGATGCAACACTGAACTGGTCCACTGACCTTTCCCCAGAAAGCCCTTCTGAGATACACAGTACTCTATGCCATTAGTCTCATAAGGCACTTTTAATTCGAGGTAAGTTTTAAAACTAACCTTAGAAGAATGCTTTAACAACTGAAGGGCAAGCAACATTGAGAGGGAGACAATTCTCTCTGCTACAGGATCTCACCTGGTGCCTCTGAAGCAAAAGCAGCCCTGACATCAATGCTGCTTCACTATCCAACCACAAATACCTTATTACTGAATCTGGAGATGTTAAATTATTTCTGTAGTTTTAATTTAGAAGATGGGAAGCTACAGTTTTAATTTCTTTCTATCTTGCTTTTTTCTTCCATACTGTAGCAAAGGAAACAGCATGCAGCATAGGTGCATTGTTTTCTTGGCTCTGTTTAGGGATACACTTCCTTGCATGAAACTAAAGTAAGACTTCAAGTGCCTAGCAATGGTTTTATCTCATTTTGGTTTGTTTTATTTTCCCCTAAATCAGTGAGCAGCAAATATAAAACGTATGTGCCCATAACTTATACAGATGGAGCAAGTTATACTTATATAATTAGGAACACACAGAGAGAGAGAGAGAGAGAGAGAGAGAGAGAGAGAGAGAGAGAGAGACCATATCACATGCATGAGAAACCAATCACATGTATTTTCAATGAATGAAAATCGGGCATGAATTTGAAAGACAGAAAGAAGGGGAATGTGGAATGTGACAGGGTCTAGAGAGAGGAAAAGTTAAGTGGTAAGTTATGTAATAGTATTATAATCTGAAGAAAACAAAAGTAATAATTAAAAAAAAAAAGCTACCAAACAATCTTGAAGCTAGTCAGTGGTACACATCTCCCAAAGCTCTAGCTGCCTCACTCACTAAGAGAACACTCTACCAGGCTTTGCCTTCATGATGATGAACATAAGATCAATGTAGGGCTGTCCACTATAATTCATGGAACTCTACTGTTGAAAGCTTCTGCATTCAGAAAGTGGCTAGGCCACTGAACAAGCAGACCAACAAGCCTGAATTTATCAAACTAAAACTGCCAAAATCTTGTTAAGCTTTCACCATTATTGGAATTGGTACTCCCTGGGCCCACTATATAGCCTAAGTTTAAGTATACCCATATTTATATATTTTTATGTCAAAGTGAATTTAAGTCATTTAACAAGAAGTAAGATACATTTAACAAATAAAATTTTAAGGTTCAAAGTAAATGAGTCATTATCAAAATTCTATTTGTAAAATGAAATTTCAAAATACTCAGGAAGTTTCACTGGGTAGCTCTTAATGATTCTTTTGAACTTATTCTTTGATTAGACATTTTTTAGCTCTTAATGCAAATCACACTGTAGTAATAAATAGTAATTCATCTCATGACCTTTTAGTAGGTCTCATTCAATAGCACAGGATTATTACAGTCTTCACATTTGATGTTACTTTACAAATGTTCTATATGGACTCTCATTTATAAATTCCTCCTTTCTGAGTTAAGTAGTGTATAGTACCAAGTGTGACTGAAGTAATTTTCCTATAAAGTTTTCTAACTGTAAAGTGTTTAATTATGCATAGTCACACTTAATGAGATAGACACAAAATGTAAACTATTTGGTGGAAATCCTTCATCTCTTGTATTAAGAACTAAAGCTTCTTCCTTAATATTCTTCTCTTTCATCATTGTCACAAAACCTGTGATCCCTCTCTCAATTAAGCATGTGTTATAAAGATGTTCTTAAGGCTTGTAAATTTTACTTCTGCCCAGGTATGATGCTATAAAGACGAGATAACCACTCAACTGGATTAATTTGCCTAATTATTATCAATTGAAAATAGGACCCTATAGGCTTACCTTGGAGTGAACAGTTAAAGGGCCATAACATTAATTCATGTTGAAACTTTACCACCTTTGTAAGCAGCTTCAAAGATATTTAAAACCTCTGTCCCCAGGAGCCTTGTGTCTCTTCTTATATTTCTTTCAATAATAATTTTTTTATTCACTTGTCATACCAGTTGCAGACCCCTTGTCCTCTTCTTCCAATCCCACCTATAAAACTCCCAAATTCCTGCCACCTATTACTCTCTCTCCTTCTCCTCTTAGAAGGAGAAGCACCCCTTGGGTACCACTCCACACTAGTACATCTAATTCTAGCAGTACTAAGCACATTCCCACTGAGGTCCAACCAGATAGTTCAGGTAGAGAAAGGGGTTTAAATGGCAGGCAACAGAGTCAGAGACAGCTCCTGCTCCAATGTCTAGAGACCCACAATAACACCAAGTTGTATATCTGCTACAAATGTGTTTGGGGTTCAGTCCCTGTTTCCTCTTAGGTTGGCTGTTCAGTCTCTGTGGTCCCCTCCTGAGCTCAGGTTTGTTGACTCTGTAGGTCTTCTTGTGGTGTTCCTGACTTCTTCACCAAATACAACTCTATCACCTACTCTTCCCATGCTAAATTCTAAAGACTCAAAGTAACTAGGTAATAAGGAGGACCCAATAGAAGTGTGAATCTCACTCAGAAGGGGAATATCAGAGGTGGATGGAGAGAGAGAACTGGGTGGGTGGGGGTATAAGGAGGGGAACAGCAATGGGGATCAGTTGTGGAGGGAGAGGGGAGCACAAGAGGGCTGGGAGTGAAAATAGAAATCAGTGGGGTGCATCTCTGGTACTAGCTGGAGACCTGGGATGAGGGGGGCTACAAGGAATCTAAGGAAGGGACCCTAGCTGAGATTTCTACCACTAGGAGAAAAAAAGACTGAAGTGGCTGCCTCAACCCATCCACAAAATCTTCAATCCAAAAATGTGTCCTGCCTACAAGACATGCAGGGATAAAGATGAAGCAGAGACAGAGGGAATGGCAAGCCAATGACTGGTCTAACTTGAGGATTAGGGGAAGATCCATCCCCTGACACTATTAATTACATTCTACTGTACTTGCCAACAGGAAGATGGCATAACTGTCGCCTGAGAGGCTTCATGTAGTAGCTGATGAAAATAGACACAGAGACTGACAACCAACCATAAGGTAGAGCTCAGGGAGTCTTGTGGAAGAGTGGAGCATAGCATCGAGCAAGCCAGGTTCGCTCTGTAATACCCTCCCCCTTAGTCTGCTTCTAGCTAACCATTATTTAGCATTTATAGTTGTATATTTCCCTAATCACTGGAATTTTTCACAATTTTTTTAATATGGTACATTTACTTGAAGTGTATGTGTAACCAAAGCCATGTATGTGTAACCAAAGCCAACTTTTTCGTTGGTTCATGTGCTTGTAAAAGTGAGGAAACGAAAACAGACTGATGACTTTTTTTCTTGAATTGTGCAAATGCATGGAATCAAATATTCATGTGACCTTCAAAAAGTAGTTACTCTTTGGAGCAGTCTTAGGCCCTTATTATTAGCAGCTCATTTTCTTTAAACTTTAAGCTGGAATACTATCTCCATAGCAACTGTTTATTTTTCAAACACTGTAGGCAGATATTGTCTTCAAGCTAAGGGCATGGAGGTGATTTGTATATTCCATTATAAGTTTCAGAGTCATCACCTTTCTTTGATACAGTGTGACATTACCATGTAGCACCCTTCTCTAGTCATATCCTATTAGTGTCACATAAGCTACTTCTACTGAAAGGGAAGCAGTGTCTTCATGAGTCAGGTTTATCACATTTCATTCTCCCTCAGTTTCTGTAATGATGTGTGACTCAATAGAAAAAGCAAAAACCCAGTTCTGTTTGGTACATTAATATGTTGAATCAGAATTCTTAATGAAATCAACATAGAATGGTGGTTTAATGGTTTTAAAGATCTGAATACCATACCTAAATAATTAGATTCTTTTATAAGAAGTTAATAATTCAAAGGAAAAAAAACACAAAGAATTGAAGGAGGTTCTCTTTATGATTTTGAATACAACTATTTTTTAAAAATAATTTACATACTATATCAAAGACATGGTAAAACATGTTATGAGGTCTATAAAAGAAACAGCAGCAATTTAAAGTTTCACATTTTCCTTTTATAATTTCACACTTCCTAACAAAGTCTCAAGAAAGGTGGGAGGGCAATCATTCCTTTCTCATTATCTGAACTACTTGATATAAAAAAATATACTGAAGGGGAATTAATCAGCCTAGGTGGAATATTGTCTATAATATTCCCTCACAATATTCCTGAGCTAATCCAGCAGCATAAGATGGCAGCACCCTGTTTTTTCTAGTGTATCCCTAAGATAATGACAAATATTTACCAAAGATTTAGTACTTGATGAAAACTATGTAGAAGCTGATAGTTTTATTAGCTGGTAGGAAGTAATGAAAAAGAAACATTTTTAAACCTTAAATTTAAACATTGAAAGATAGATCTGTTAATTTAATAATTTTATTTTGAAGAATAAATTCATAGGTTTATTTGTAACTCTCCATCTTTTCATCATTTCTTCTTCTGTCCCTCCATTTATGATTCCTTTCCTTTGTTTGGAATTGGAAAGGTAAATGGTAAACTATATAGTAAGAAAGAAATAAAATTGACACTAAACTGAATTAATCTCAAATGGTAGTTCAATGATGCTGGGAAAGCATATAGTATTTGAGCACACACACACACACACACACACACACACACACAGACACCTAAAAAAGATATTGATGAAGAGCATACACCTTTAAATAGGGTTTTCATGGAACATCCCTCTGAATATCAACCTTGTGTCAGAGCCTTGAAAGAGAATGAAAGAACCACATGGTTTGGATAGCAAAGAGCATTGCAGACTGGAATGTGGATTGACTCAAAGCAAGACTAGTACAGTTGAAGAAGGAAAATAATTTAATTTCTGGGATAGATAACAGGAGAGGTGGGGAAAGGACATTGGAAAGGCAAATGGTAAATTAAATTGTTAGGTTCTAATAGTCCTTCCAATAGTTCTCATTTTATTTTCAGGATGAGAAGAGGAGAATAACAGACTGTAAGTAAAAGAGTAGATTAACAAATTTTAAGTAAAAGAGTAGAGTGAGTTAGGTTTTAAAAGACTATGTTACATATGGAGTAGATATATTAGACTCAAGGCAAAAGCTCTACTATCAAAAGTATTGCTCTGAGATTCTAACACTTATCAATGTATAAACATGATCCTGCCCTAGTCCACATGGCTGCACCATGCTGCAAAAGTCAGTACTCTAAAAACAGTGTTTCTGGAAGAACAAAGACTATAACTTACCATTTTTGACCTTGCAAGATCTGTTGTCTGACTGCATTATATAGCCTTCCACACAACTGCAAGCATAGGATCCGTATGTGTTCTTGCAGGTCTGGCTGCATATACCATAAATGCTACATTCATCTTGATCTGAAAGAAAAATTAATATCATTTCTAAGAAAATTTATGCTTGGACACTTGAATTTTTATTGACAAAAACACTTATTTTCAAATAGACAATTGTTTTAAAAAGTGAGCTAATTTCAATAAACTATTTAAAATAATTCCAACCAAAAGTTAAGTTCATTGTTGTCTTAATATTTATTGTTAGAAGATCATATTTTATATAAAACTATTCGTATATATAAAAGGGTAGTGATTTTAATTGTGCTGATCATGTTAGCTGGACAAACATTAGAGGATTTTAATGTTTTAAAATGCACTCTCATAGAACCAGGAGGAGGAAGGATGGGATTGGTGTTTTGCGGAGGGGAAACTGGGAAAGGGCATAACAGTTGACATGTAAATAAAATATTCAATAAAAATATTAAAAACATAATAAATTGAACTTTAATACACGGTTTTGAATAATTCCACTATGTAAAGGAAAAACTCTTTCACTCTTTTATCTAAGAATTAACCTAGTAGAGGGCTTTTAAACTGATTAAATGTGATTTTTGAGTCAAATCATGTAAACAATCTTCACTGTTTTGAAAAGGAAATTATTACACAATTATTAAAACAAAATAACGATATAATGTTTACATGTTTAACATTTTATTTTTATATTTGTTATTTGATATTGCTGTGTATATGTGTCTGAGATATATATGGGCCCATGTGAAATCATGACAAATATGTAGAAGATGACAGTTTATTGTAGTCAGTTCTCACCCATGTTTGTTTTTATGGGTTACAGGGATTCATCTCTAGGCATCAGGTTCATGCAAAAAAAAAAATGGTGTTATCTGCTGAGGTATCTCTTCAGGCCTCAAGACTTTGATCTACATCTGTTATTCCAATTGATAACTGTGTTCAAGGGGAAAAATATTGCTCCAGTGAAATCACACTAGAGACAGAAAACATACTTAAGTAAAACTTAAGTGCAGGTCCCATGTCCAGTCATAGATGTCCACCACACCACAAGCTAAGGTATAAATTGTAGAGGATTTATTTTTGTCTGAGCTACTCCAAACCTTGTACAATCTTATAGATCTTTTATGGTTTCTAATTTTGTTTGTATAGTGTTGGGTAGGAGAGCACATATGTGTGCATGTGTATGTGTTTCTTCTGCATTTTTTTTTTGGTTCTTTTGCTCCCATGAGTGTTTCTTCTGTCCTATATTGTTTTGTATGTATTTTATCTTATTTTATTATTTTCAGATGTCTACTTGTTTTATAATAACAAAGCAAAAGAAAAGGCATGTGTTTAAGTTGGTAGGAAAGTAGGAAAGACCTTTGAGGATTTGTGGTAGAAAAAACAGCAATCAGAATATATTTTATGAAAAAAAATTATTTTTAATGAAAAAGAAATTTTCAGAATTAGTTGAGTGTAAGCAATATCAAAATTTCCTTGATCCAATAAAATAAACAGTATAGTTAAGACTGCAGCTTCTAGAAGGCATTGTGATGACATGGGGATTACATGTGAATGAGTCATTTGTTATAAGGGTGTGTAAGAGGAAGTAGAAATTTGTTGTCTAGATAATAAAGTAATTTGTATGTTAATCTAGAGGGTTGAATATATTGTATACAATATTTGCATGATATTAATTAGAAAAGATCCAGGAAATGATCTTTGTTTTTGAAAACTAAATAAATTTGGGTTACAGGTGGACTGATGAATGTGGAAACTAAACTAGAATGCTAATAGAATATTTCAGAAAATGAATTGAATATACACACATATGTATTCAAGATATACTTATATGTGTGTGTATAAATTTGTTTGGGACATGGTCTGAAGAGGTCTAGGCTGGCATAGAGTTACTACTCAGTCTGTTTCTTAACTCCTGATCCTCCTTGTGGTACCCAATTGTTTTAAATACATTATATTTTGAAGTCAATAGTAGTAATAAAGGAAAAAAAAGAATAGAGAGAAGTTTAAGAACTGACTAAATAACGTTTGGAAACTAATAATAGAAGTAACCAGTAATCGAATATTGAAGTAGAGCATATAGGAATTATAGACTAGAGTAAAGGGAGATCATGAGTTTTACTGATATCAAGTTTCAGGTGTCTAAGTAGTATTCTTCAGTGAATGTTCTAAAAGCAATGGGAAAAAACACACACACAAACATATATGGTGTGTGTGTGTGTGTGTGTGTGTGTATGTGTGTGTAGAGAGGGAGAGAAAGAGAGAGAGAGAGACAGAGAGAGACAGAGAGAGAGACAGAGACAGAGAGAGACAGAGAGAAAGACAGAGAGAAGTAGATGAAACTAATGCTTGGAAGTTGTGAGCATGTGAATGTGAGACATTTAAAGAAAAGAAAAAGCTGACCACAATGAAAGGAATATGAGGACAAAATGTACCTGCTGCAAATTATGATCTGAATAATAGTAACAATGAGCAAGATGGAAAAGGAAAAGTTCTACATGAGGATCCCCTGTAGGGGACTCCATGATTGTTTAAATATATTAAAAATATGAACTTTTCAAGGATGTTAGTGATCAGTTTTGATAACCCAACAAAACCCAATCAAAACTCCCTCTGGGAGTCAGCAAATAGGGTAGTGACCTTGAAATAAGGTGAGACACCTATATTGCATATTAAATCATTTCCTATGGGCCATTTACATGTAGAATTTGGCTTCCCTTAGTGGCTTTCACACTGTAGTATTTGAGACATCTAGCACCAAGAGTTTTACTTCTAGGATGTTCAAAACCTTCTTATAACCTCAACATTATTCATGGATGTAAAGAAATAGTTTGTAGAAAAGTAACAGAAGAGATCTTGCTATATTATGAAAATATTGACATTTTAAATATTGCATTTTCAATGTTATAGGTAACAATGCTAAAAGAGTCATAAGAGAAAGGAAATGTTCAAAACTGCTTTAAATGAATAATGGGCCTACAAGTCATCAATGTCTGAAAGAGTGAAATAGAAGTAACAAATCTAAGAACATAATGAACTCAGTTGCCAAAAATGTGGATATTAAAGAGGGTGAGGTCAGCTGTGATGTGATGACCACAAAGATCTTTGAGAGTTTCTTGCCCTCCCTCCATTCCTCCATCCCTCTATTCTTTCTTTCCTTCCTTTCTTCTTTCTTTCCTTCCATCCTTCATTTTCCTTTTTATTTCTCAATGACTTTTGATTATTCTATTTATTTTAATGTAGAATGATGTGAGCATGTTGTTTGACTAGATAGGCAGCAAAGGGACAATTTTTTCAAGATAAGTAAGAAGGGTGGAAACTGAAGGGAACCTTAATTAGTATATGAGATCGGTCAAATAAATAAAAAAATAGAAAAATGAATACGTAACGTTAGGTTCATGGGGATTAAAAAACAGTGATGTATTTAAATATAAGAAAGGATAAGTAAAAAGATTAATGAAAAAATAGATACCTCCACAAAGCCAAGCCCAACCATAAATACGATGAATAACAATTTACATCCAGGGAAGAGAAATCTCCCCGAGAATTCCCTTCTTTTTCCTTTCCAGGTAAAAAGAATCACCCGTGATGTCTGCTGTTAGAAGTTCTGTCAGGCCTCTATCCCCACCTTCACAAGTTTAGAATTGCCACAGCCCTTCTATACTTAGAGAAGGGAGGAGATGTCAGGGGCAGCCCTGCTTACACACTGTAGGCCTAAAATCAACCATAGGCCTAAAATCAGCAATAGGCCTGTCATACATGTATACTAACATCAAGTCTTGGGTCTCAGTGGAAAAACATTGAAACAGATGGCTATAAGCTAATGTCAATAGGCAGCTTTTGTGAAAATTTATAAGACTGAGTAGTCATAGACCTTGTAAATAGGTAGCCTTGGCAGACAATACCAACTTACATAAGGACAAGTGAGTAATAGGCAGAGTCATAGTGAATTTTCCCCTGAACCTTCACCTAGCCGATACCCGGTTCTGAAGATATCTGTATTCCCCCTGAATACCCACACTCCAGTGTCATTCCCTTCCCCACATCCTGCCTTTCTGTGTTTATAACCCCTGTGTGAATTAATTACGATTTGAGAAAAAAAAAGACACTAAGTACATCTGTGAAAAGAAAAAAGAAAAAGAAAAAAATGTATGTATCTCCAACAAACAATGGCAAAGTATCTGTTACTAATCTGTGTTTGTTTGAATGAGAATGCCCTCTATATACTCATATTTGAATACTTGGTCCCCAGTTGGTAGAACTGTTTGTGAAATCTTAGGAGATGTGGCCTGGTTGGAGGAGGGGTGTCACTGGGACCAGACTTAGAGGTGTCAAAGCCCACATCATTCCCAGTTAGCTCTTTGTCATTCTGCTCATGCACTCTAACCTTTTGAAATTGTAATTCTCAAATAAACTCTTTCTTCTATAAAAAACAAAACAGACAAAAAAAAAACAAAAAAAAACCAAAATGCATTGCAAAAAATTCTCAAAAATTTAATAAAAATTTTTGAAGGAAAAAAAAAAAGAAGTTCTAATCCAGATGCTGGCTTCCGAACTTATACTACTCAGACCTTTGAAGGGCCACTGACAAGAACATCAAACACCTAGAGATTGACATCACTAATCTGAAGAAATCCCTCGTTTCGCTGTCTGAAGAGACCTCTTAAAATCGCAAAGATCCTTATTGGACTTGATTTACTCTATTACAATAGAAAAGGCTGTGTACAGCTCTTGACTGTGTACAGCCCTCAAAGAAGAAGGTTGCCTTTACAAAGACAAGACAAGGAGGGTTAAAGAAAGCATGAAATAGGTAGTGAAGGCCCTAAGAAAAATCAGAGAGAGAGAAAGAGACAGATGAATGCTGTTACAAGAATTGGTTTCAGCCTCTCCAAGGTTGTCAACCCTATTTCCTCCCATCTTAGGACCATTATTTGGGTTCTTTTTGCTTTTTTCTGCTGGTCCCTGGCCCTCAAACAGGTGGACTAACTCTGTGATACAACAGATAAACAATTTGGTAGCAAAACCTACTCAGATACATTATCATTAGTTAGCTATGGAGGACCACAAGACTCAAGATGAGGTTGTTATTTTATACAGGGTGTTTCCAAAACCCATCTCCACCCAACCTAAAAAGGGGGGACTTCTGCACCTAGACCAAGCAGAGAGGGGCCACCTAGAACCCCCTCTGACAGGCGATCTGAATTCTTGCTTAGGCTGCGAGGCTAAGCACTGCAAGGAAATATAAATAAAATATAAAAATATCTCTCTGGGTTCCCTGAAGGATAAGCCTGACTGCATAGGGGTTGATGTCAAAAGTATCCCCTCTTCAGGAAAAAGACATCGGGACGGGTATGGCCCTCATGCCTCACTGGACAACGACAGGGGAACTGGAGCCATTACAAGGTCCCCTTCAAATACTGGAGGTCAGGCCTCTATCCCCACCTTCGCAAGTTTAGAACTGCCACAGCCCTTCTATACTTAGAGAAGGGAGGAAATGTCAGGGGCAGCCCTGCTTATACACTGTAGGCCTAAAATCAGCCATAGGCCTAAAATCAGCAATAGGCCTGTCATACATGTATACTAACATCAAGTCTTGGGTCTCAGTGGAAAAACATTGAAACAGATGGCTATAAGCTAATGTCGACAGGCAGCTTTTGTGGAAATTTATAAGACTGAATAGTCATAGACCTTGTAAATAGGTAGCCTTGGCAGACAATACCAACTTAGATAAGGACAAGCGAGTCATAGGCAGAGTCATAGTGAATTGTCCCCTGAACCTTCACCTAGCTGATACCTGGTTCTGAAGATATCTGTATTCCCCCTGAACACCCACACTCCAGTGTCATTCCCTTCCCCACATCCTGCTTTTCTGTGTTTATAACCCCATAACCCCTGTGTGAATGAATTACGATTTGAGAAAAAATAAATTAAAAAAAAAAAGAAAATTCATGGAGTCAGAGATCTTAAAAAAAAAAAGAAAGGTTAAGTAAGAAAAATAAGTTAATATGTACCAGGAGTACACATTATAAAGATCTGTGTTGAGAAATGTAATTCTAATGACCAAAGATAAAGAAAACAAACTTTTTCAAGACAGGGTTTCTCTGTATAGCCCTGGCTGTCCTGGAATTCACTCTGTAGACCAAGTTGACCTCGAACTCAGAAATCTGCCTGCCTCTGCCTTCCAAGTGCTGGGATTAAAGGCGTGCACCACCACTGTCCGGCAAAAAAAACCAAATTTAAACAGCATACTGTTGGAGAACAAAGAATTCCTTGGGATAATTTTGAGAGAAGTTCTCACGAGACCTGTAGCAGATAACAACTACCAGCTTTCCAAAGATCATTTAGTGTGATTTCACAAGGCAAGATCTGTAACAGTCCTTTTCTTTTTTTCCATGAGAAGTTCAAGCAAAAAGAAAGGCCTAGCCTTCTAGGTTCCATCTGCGCCCCAGAGCTGACCCTGTTCCACAGCTCACCATACCCAAATCTAACCAGGAGAGAACTGGTCTCCCACAAGTGATGACAGTCCTTTGAGCACAGGTAAGACTACTACTTCTGCTCTGAGGGATCAACCCGTAGCCCTCAGGACACAGGAACCTAGGAACAGCCCGAGGCAGGATCCTTCCCATTTACATCTTTGCCCAGAGCTGACCTTGTGCCATAGCTCTCTGTACCCAAATCCCAGGAGAAGAGATCTAGTCTCCCAAGAATGCTGACACATCCGAGAGAACTGGTGAGATCACCAATTTCTCTCAAATTCTTAGCCAAGAGGGACCCTCCCAGACCCATCAGGACACAGGAACCAAGGAACAGCTAGGGAGAAGAATGTTTCAGTTTTTGTCTGTGCCCCTAAGCTGACTCTGTGCTACAACTCTCCATAACCCAATTCTTCCCGAAGTGAACTGGTCTGCCAGTGGTGTTCACACACAGGCTTACAGAAGGGATAAGCAGCAGTCAGAGACAACAAGACCAGCTAACACCAGAGAAACCCAGATGGTGAGCCGCAAGGGCAAGAACAAAAACTAAGGCTACTGGCATCGTCAGAATCCGTTTTTCCCACCACAGCAAGCCATGGATACCCAAACACACCAGAAAAGTAAGACTCTGATTTAAAATCACATCTCATGATGATGATTAAGGATTTTAAGAAGGATATAAATAACTCCCTTAAAGAGATACAGGAGAACACAGGTAAACAGGAAGAAGCCCTGTAAAAGGAAACACAAAAATCCCTTAAAGTATTACAGGAAAACACAACCAAACAGGTGAAAGAATTGAACAGGATCATCCAGGATCTAAAAATGGAAATAAAAACAATAAAGAAATCTCAAAGGGAGACAAACCTGGAGAAAACCTAGGGAAGAGATCAGGAGTCAGAGATGCAAGGATCATTAACAGAATATAAGAGTTAAAAGACAAACTTTCAGGTGTAGAAGATACCATAGAAAACATTGACAACACAGTCAAGGAAAATGGAAAATGCAAAAAGCTCCTAACCCAAAACATTCAGGAAATCCAGGACACAATGAGAAGACAAAATCTATAGATGATAGGTATAGAAGAGAGTGAAGATTCCCAAGTTAAAGGCCCAGTAAATATCTTCAACAAAATTATCAAAGAAAACTTCCCTAACCTAAGGAAAAGAGATGCCCATAGACATACAAGAGATGCACAGAACTCCAAATAGATTGTACCAGAGAAGAAATTCCTTCTGTCACATAATAGTCAAAACACCAAATCCATAAAACAAAGAAAGAATATTAAAAAGCAGTAAGAGAAAAAGGTCAAGTAACATATAAAGGCAGACCTGTCAGAATTACACCAGACTTCTCATCTGAGATTATAAATCTTAAAGACCCTGGGTAGGTATAATACAGACCCTAAGAAGACACAAATGCCAGACAAGCTATAATATCCATCAAAACTCTCAGTTACCATACATAGAGAAACCATGCTATTCCATGACAAAAGTAATTTAAACAATATCTTTCCACAAATCCAGTCCTACAAAGAATAATAGATGGAAAACTCCAATATAAGGAGGAAAACTACCCCCTAGAAAAAGCAAGAGAGTAATCTTTCAACAAAGTCAAAAGAAGATAGCCACACAAACATAATTCAACCTCTAACAACAAAAATAAGAGGTCGCAACAAACATATTTCCTTAATATCTCTAAACATCAATGGATTCAGTTCCCCAATAAAAAGACATAGACCAACAGACTGGATATGTAAACAGGACCCAGCATTTTGCTGCCTACAGGAAACAGACATCAGTGACAAAGACAGACACTATCTCAGAGTAAGAGGCTGGAAAAAAATTTTGCAAGCAAACTGTCCCAAGAAACAAGCTGGAGTAGCCATTCTAATATCCAATAAAATTGACTTTGAACTATAAGTTATAAAAAAAGATAAGGAAGGACACTTGGTATTCATCAAAGGAAAATTTTACCAAGATAAACTCTCAGGTCTGAACATCTATGCTCCAAATCTGAGGGCACCCACATTCATAAAAGAAACTTTACTAAAGTTCAAAGAACACACTGCACCTCACACAATAATTGTTGGAGACCTCAGTCTCCTCAATGGACAGATCATGGAAGCAGAAACTGAACAGAGACACAGTGAAACTAAAGAAGTTATGAACCAAATGGAATTAACAGCTATCTTAGAAAATTTCATCAAAAAACAAAAGAATATACCTTCTTCTCAGCACCTCATGTTACCTTCTCCAAACTTGACCATATAATCGTTCACAAAACAGTCCTGGACAAAGACAAGAAGATTTAAATAATCCCATGCATCCTAACAGATACCACAAACTAAGGCTGGTCTTCAATAACACAAAAACAACGGAAATCCCACATACACCTGGAAGCTGAACAACACTCTACTCAGTGATAACTTGGTCAGGGAAGAAATAAATAAAGAAATTTTAGAATTTAAAATAAAGACCTTTTAGAATTTAATGAAAATGAAGGCTCCTCATTCCAAAACTTATGGAACATAATGAAAGCAGTTCTAAGAGGAAAACTCATAGCTCTAATTGCCTACAAAAATAAACTGGAGAGAGCATACACTAGCAATCTGACAGCACACCTGAAAGCTCTAGAACAAAAAGAAGCTAATACACCCAAGAGGAATAGACAGTAGGAAATAAACTCAGGGCTGAAATCAACCAAGTAGAAACAAAGAAATAAAAAAAAAAAACTATACAAAGTATCAACAATACCTGGAGCTGGTTCTTTGAGAAAAATCAACAAGATAGATAAATCATTAGCCAGACTAACCAGGGGTCACAGAGAGAGTATCCAAATTAATAAAATCAGAACTGAAATGTGAGTTATAACAACAAAAACTGAGGAAATTCAAAATTCATCAGATCCTACTACAAATACCTAATATCAATGCTCTTCAAATTATTCCACAAAATAGAAACAGAAGGAACATTAACCAATTCATTCTAGGAAGCCAAAGTTCTGCTGATATCAAAACCACACAAAGATGCAACAAAGAAAGTGAACATCCTACCAATTTCACTTTTGAGTATTGATGCAAAAATGCTCAATAAAATTCTTGCAAACTGAACCAAAGAACATATCAAAATGATCATTCACCATGATCAAGTAGACTTTATTCCAGGGATACAGGGATGGTTCAATATATGAAATTCCATCAAACGTAATCTAGTACATAAACAAACTCAAAAACAAAAACCACATTATCACTTCATTAGAAGGCAAAAAAATCATTTGACAAAATTAAACATCCCTTGATTTTAAAAGTCTTGGAAAGATCAGGAATTCAAGGCCCATAACTAAACATAGTAAGTGCAATATACAGCAAACCAGTAGCCAACGTCAAACTAAATGGAGAGAAACTTGAAGCAATCCCACTAAAATCAGGGACTACACAAGGGTGCCCATCTTTCTTCCTATCTATTAAATATAGTACTTGTCATTCTAACTAGAGCAGTTAGAAAATAAAAGGATGTCAAATGGATACAAATTGGAAAGGAGGAAGTCACTATATCACTATTTTCAATTGATATGATAGTATACTTAAGTGACCCTAAAATGGATTGATATAAAATTAACTCAAACAAATCAGTAGCCTTCCTCTACTCAAAGGATAAGCAGGCAGACAAAAAAATTAGGGAAATGAAACACTTCACAATAGTCAAAAATAATACAAAATACCTTAGTGTGACTCTAACCAAACAAGTGAAAGATTTGTATGACAAGAATTTCAACTCTCTGAAGAAAGAAATTGAAGAGGACCTGAGAAGATGGAAAGATCTTCCATGGTCATGGATTTGTAGGATTAATGTAGTACAAATGGCCATCTCGCTGAAAGGAATCTACAGATTCAGTGCAATCCCCAACAAAATTCTAACTCAGTTCTTCATAGTTAGAAGAAGCAATTCTCAAATTCATTTGGAATAATAAATAACCCAGGTTTACAAAAACTATTCTCAACAATAAAAGAACATTTGAGCGAAACACCATCCTTGACCTCAAGCTGTACTGCAGAGCAATAGTGATAAGAACTGGATGGTATTGGTACAGTGACAGGCAGGCAGAACAATGGAATAGAATTTTAGACCCAGAAAGGAAACCAAAACCTGTGGTCACTTGATCTTTGACAAATAAGCTAAAACCAACCAGTGGAAAAAAGACAGTATTTTCAACAAATTATACTGGTTCTACTGGTTGTCAACATATAGAATAATGCAAATTGAGCCATTCTTATCTCCCTGTATAATGTTCAAGTCCAAGTGGATCAAGGACCTGCTCATAAAACCAGATACACTGAAACTAATAGAAGAGAAAGTGGGGAAGAGCCTCAAACACATGGGCACAAGGGAAAAGTTCCTGAACAAAACACCAATGGCTAATGTTTTAAGATCAAGAATTGACAAATGGGACCTCATAATATCGCAGTGCTTCTGTGAGGCAAAGGACACTACTAATAGAACAAAGTGGCAATAAACAGAGTGGGAAAAGATGTTTACCAATCCTACATATGATAAAGGGCTAATATACAGTATACACAAAGAACTCAAGAAGTTAGACTCCAGAAAACCAAATAACCCTATTAAAATTGGGGTGCAGAGATAAACAGAATTCTCAACTGAGGAAATTTGAATTACTGAGAAGCACCTAAAGAATGGTTCAACATCCTTAGTCATCAGGGAAATGCAAATCAAAACCACTCTGAGATTCCCCCACACATCAGTCAGAATGGCTAAGATCAAAAACTCAGGTGACAGCAGATGCTGGCAAGGATGGAGAGAAAGGGGAACACTTCTTCATTGGGGATTATAAGCTGGTACAACCTTTCTGGAAGTCTGTCTGGCAGTTCCTCAGAAAATTGGACATAGCACTAGCTGAGGATCCAGCTATACCATTCCTAGGCATATACCCAGAAGATGCTCTAACATATAACAAGGACACATGCTCTACTATGTTCATATTTATAATAGCCAGAAGCTAGAAACAACCCAGATGTCCCTCAACAGAAGAATGGGTACAGAATATGTGGTACATTTACACAATGGAATATTATTCAGCTATTAAAAACAATGACTTCATCAAATTCCCAGGCAAATGGATGAATTTAGAAAACATCATCCTGAGTGAGGTAACTCAGTCACAAAAGAACACACATGGCATGTACTCACTGATAAGTGATAATTAGGCACAGAATGTGGAATACCCATGATACAACTCACAGACCACATGAAGCTCAAGGGGAAGGAAGACCAGAGTGTTGATGCTTCAATACTACTTATAAGGGGGAACAAATAATGAAGGGAGTTAGAGGATGGAAGGGACTTCGGAGGAAGAGCAGTGGGGGAGGGGAAAAGAGGGGGGAGAATCAAGTATGGAAAGAGATGGAGGAGATGTCTAGAGGGTCAGGAAATTGAACAGAGGTGTGTAGCAATCAAGGATGGGAAATTGGGGGTAGCATCCAGAAAGTCCCAGACGTCAGTCAGGAAAGCAAGATCCTTCAAGGACCCATGGAGATGGCATTAGCTAAAATACCCCACATACCGGAGGGAGAAACTTTAGAGACCATATTCAGAGGTTAGGCATGGCTTCTTGTTAAGGATTGGAGCCACCCACCCATCTCCAAAATTTTAACCCAGTATTTCTCCTGTCTAAAGGAAATACAGGGATAAAGAGTGGAACAGAGACTGAATGAAAGACCATCCAGAAACTGCCCTGGGGATCCTTACCATATGCAGACACCAAACCCAGACACTATTGTGAATGCCAAGAAGTGCTTACTAAAGGGAGCCTGATACAGTTGTCTCCTGAGAGACTCTGCCAGAGCCTGACCAATACAGATGTGGATGCTCACAGCCAACCATCATATTTAACACAGGGGCCTCAGTGGAGAAGTTAGTGGAAGGACTGTAGGAGCTGAAAGGGACCTATCTGTCATCAGTGGAAGGGGATGCCCTTGGTGCTGTGAAGGCTTGATGCCCCAGTGTAGAGGAATGCTAGGGAAGTAAGGCAGGAGTGGATGGTGGGGGAGCACTCTCATAGAAGCAGGGTAAGGGGAAATGGGATAGAGTGTTTGCAGAGGGAAAACTGGGAAATGGATAACATTTGAAATGAAAATAAATAAAATATTCAGAATAAAAGAAAAAAAGAAAAAAGGCCTGCGAAGTTCCAGGAGAGATGATTTTACCTCCAATATGCAACCCTTACTCCCGAGAATGACAGTGATAATTGTTTTGGTCCTTTGTACCTCTTTCTACATGATTTTCACTACATATTTAAGCTTCAATCAGAATTTCCTGTGACTATATTAATCCTTCAAATATTAATAATCTTTATCTTTGTATATCACCTCTCACTATTATTATTACAATAATACAAGGGAGAAGGAAGGAATAAGAGAGTGTGGAAGGAAGAAATAGGAAGGAATGTGAGAGGTAAGAAAATGGAAGAAAAGAAGGAGAAAAGATAGACAGAAAAAAATGAGAACAAGAATCTTTCATCTGAATGCTTGTTTCAGGGTTGACTTTTGGGAAATCCAAAGCTAATAAAGGAAGTTAATAAAGGAAAGAAAAAAAAAAGCATTGCTGTGTAGCATAAGAAGCTATTTAAATTGGGAAAGAATTAACCTATATGGAATTCTTTGCTCTAACTTTGGACTTTTTTATAGCCTTATAATAACCTGAAGTCATGGATGGCCCATCAAAGTAAGTACTTTGGGAAATAGAAAGAACAGTGTTTAGTGCTACGTCTACAGTAAAGATGAAACAAATTTAGTTTTGCATTTGTAAAAGTTCAGCCCTTGGTTGTAGTAATGATGCCTGTTTACTTTCATAGACATTTCCAACTTTAATATTATTGGTTTCTATTTTAGTTTTATTGATATGGTTATGTTAACCAGGATAGAATTATGATTAATGATATCCTTTGTTCTTTTATCCTGGGTATCATAGACTACTGTGAAATTTATGCAACACCACCAAACTGACTGCAGAATTTGCGTGCCATTTCTTATGTGTTGCCTTATTTTTTCCTGATATGTGACAACTAAAGAGCGTGAAGAAAATAAAAGGAACTCACGTTGTATGAATTGCTTCAAATACAATCAGCACATAAGTGTATTTTTTTCCTTCTTTCAACAGAAGAAATTCACTGTGGATGAACTCTTGCCATTTGTTAGTAGGTTAAAGATTCTCAGACTTGCACCATTTGTTGAAAATGCTTTCTTTTTCTTTCTTTCTTTTTTTCTTATTGTATGGTTTTGAATTCTTTGTCAAAAATCAAGTGTCTGTAGGTGTATGGCTTTATTTCTTGGTCTTTGGTTTTATTCCATTGATTAACCTGTCTGTTTTTAATATCAATACCATAAAGTTTTTATTTAGTATTACTCTGTAATACAGCTTAGAATTAGGCGTGGTGATAACTCCATATACTCTTTTATTGTACAGAATTGTTTTAGCTTTCTTGCATCTCTTGTTTTTCCATATGAAGCTAGGAATTGCTTTTTCAATGTCTGTAAAAAATTGCCTTGGAATTTTGATGGGAATTGCATTTAATCTGTTGACTGCATGTAGAAGAATGCAGATAGATCCATATCTATCACATTGCACAAAATGCAAGTCCAAGTAGATCAAAATCCTCAACATAAAACTAGATACACTAAATATAATAGAATAGAAAGGAGAAATAATCTTGAGTGCAATATTACAGGAGACAAATTCTTTACAGAATACTCAGTCTTAACTCAGTCACTAAGATCAACAATTGTAAAAAGGACCTCATGAAACTGAAAGGCTTCTGTAAGGCAAAGGATACTCTCAATTGGACAACACCATAGCCTATAAAAGGGGAAAAGATCTTAATCAGCTCTGTATTCAACAGAAGGCAAATACCCAAAAGAAATAAAGGACTCAAAAATTTAGACACTAATAAACCAAATAACCCAATTAAAATGGGGTATAGCTAAACAGAATTCTCAACAGAGGGATATGAAACAGTTGAGAACACTTAAAGAAATGTTCAGCATCCTTAATCATCTGGGAAACAAAAATCAAAACTACTACAAGATTCCATCTTATAATGGGGAATATCAGAAACTGAAGTGACAGCATATGCTGGAAAGGATATGGAGCAAGGGGATCACTCCTTCATTTCTGGTGGGCATTTGAACTTGTACAGCCACTTTGAAAATCAATTTGATAGTTTTCCAGATAATTGAAAATAGATCTACATTAAGACCCAGTTCCATTACTCCTGGACATATACCCAAAAGTGCGCTACCTTACCACAAGGACATTTGCTCAACTATGTTCATAGCAGCTTTATTTGTAATAGCCAGAACTTGGAAACAACCTAGATATTCCTCCACCAAAGAATGGATAAAGAAAATATGGTACATTTACACAATGGAATACTACACAGCTATTAACTATTCTGAGTGAGGAAACACAGACCTAGAAAGACATACATGGCCTGTACTCACTTATAAGAGGTTATTAGTACATAAAGCACAGGATGACCATGTTACAATCCAAAGACTCCAAAAGCTAAATAACAAGGAGAGACCAAGGGAGGATTCTTGAATCTTATTCAGAAATGGAAATAAAATAGGCGTTGGATGTAGATAGAGGGAGGCAACTGGAACAGGAGTGGATATAAGTGGTCTGCGAAGAGAGATGACTGGTAGAAGAATGGAAATTGGTGTCTGAATACACCTCTAGGACATACCTGAGATTTGGCATTGAGGAGGCTCACAGATATCTATGGGGTTGACCCTAACTGAGACTCGTAGCAGTGAGAGATATAGACTGATGTGGCTACGTCTTGTAGCCAGGAAGAACTTTCAATGAAGGGAGGGGGGCAACAACACATCCATACAACCCTTGGCCCAAAATTTGCCCTGCCTACAAGATGAAGCAGAGATTGAGGGATGGCCAACCAGTGGCAACCGAACTTGAGACCCATCCTATGGAAGAGCGACAGCCACTGATAATATTAATGATACTCTGTTATGCTTGCAGACAGGAGCCTAGCAAAACTGTCCTCTGAGTGGCCTCATCCCACAGCTGATGGGAACACATACAGAGACCCACATCCAAACATCAGGAAGAGCTCTAGATGTCTTGTGGAAGAATGAGAGGAAGAATTGAGGGAACTGGAGGGATAATAGATAGCACATGATCTCCAGAGTTAACTAACCTGAGCTCATGGGGGCTTACAGAGACTTAACCACCAACCAAAGAGCACACAGGCTGGACCTAGGCTCTCTGCACATATGTAGCAAATGTGCAGCATAGTTTCCATGTGAATCCCTTCTTATTTTGGTTGGGGGCTGACTCTGAGTCTGTTGTCTTCTTTTGGATACCTTTTAACTAGCTGGATTGCCCCTTATTAGTGTTGGTCATTTGAATGTGTGAGCCCCACCAGGTGGTGCTACTTGAGAGGCATTTTTTAAATGAATGATGTATGATAAAATGAAAATGGCACTTTTGTCATTCAGGTTATCGAAGTTTAAAAGATCCATGCCATTCTCAGTTTGATTTCTCTGCTTTCTGTTATGGTTTAAGATATGAACTCTCAATTCTAGCTCTATCCCTACCTATCAGTATGCTTCCCTGACATGTATATGATAGACTCCTGTCCCTCTGGATTTGTAAACCCAAATAAACTCGTGAATTGGTTATAATATTTTGTTTTTTTTTTCATAGCATCGAAAAGTCATTAAAATAATCTTAGTGCATTTTTAATGGGTTTGATATTAAATTTTTTTTAAAAAGTTGTTTATTTTTCACAATTCCTTTAAGTTTAAAATCCTGTATTAAGACAACCTGAATTTTGCAGGCAAATGGATAGAACTAGAAAAATACCATCCTGAATGAGGTAACAGACTCAAAAAGACATGCATGTTTAATTTTATTACAAATGGATATTAGCTCTAAAGTACAGAATACCCATGATACACCTCACAGACCAAAAGAAGTTAAACAAGAAAGAAAGTGAGGATGATTCCTCTCACTTAGAATGGAAAACAAAATAATCATGGGAGGCAGAGGGAAGGAGGGCCCTGAATGGGAGAGGTGAGGAGGATCAGAATAGTAGGGGCAGGATCAGGTGTGGCAACAAAAAGGAGGGCCAGGAGAAAGAATGGAAGGATGCAGCTGCAGGGGATGTGGGGTCTAGGGAATCTTTATAAAGTCCCAGAGACCAGGGAAGGGGAGGGACCCAGGAGTCAATGTGTTTGACCTTAGCCAAGATGCCTACAGTGGGGACATGGAACCTGAAGCGGTCACCTTCTGTAGCCAGGTAGAACTCCCAGTGGAGGGATAAGAACACCAACCCATCTGCAAAACTTTTACCATAAAATTTGTCCTGTCTAAAAAAAATGAAGGGAAAAAGATGGAGGAGAGACAAGCAATAACCGACCCAACTTGAGACTTATCCCACGGTCAAGCACCAATCCCTGACAGTACTAATGATACAGAACGGAGCCTAGCATAACTGTCTTCTGCCCAGCAGCTGACTAAAACAGATGCAGAGACCCACAGCCAAACATTAGAGGGAGGTCTAGAACCATTATGGAAGAGCTAGAGGAAGAATTGAAGGCCCTGAAGGGGAAGCAAAACCCACAGAAAAACTCAGTGTCAACTAATCTGGAACCCTGGGAGCACTCAGACTCTGAACACCCAACCAAAGAGCGTACACAGGTACCAAGGACTCCAGGTAGCAGAGGGCTGCCTTGTTCTGCCTCAGTTGGAGAGGATGTACCTAATCCTTCAGAGATTTGCTGTGCCAGAATGAACTCTACCGTTCCAGAGGCAAAGAGAAAGGGGGATAGGAGGAGGGACTCTGCGATGGGAACACTAGGAGTATGGCAGCATTGGACAGGTAAATTCATTAATCAATTAAAAAATAAAATAATATCCTGAATTATGGCAAAAGTGGTAAGACAATCAGCTAAGCAAACGTATTTAAAAACAAAGTTATGTTTGTTTGGACAATGCAGTTATTCTCTGTTCCTTACAATATATTGTATTAATATAATTTATAAATATATCTTATGTATATAATTAATAGAGTTAAGCATATGGTGTCTATAATTATACAAATACTAAGAACTGTGTAAATGTGCATAACATATTGTGTTTATAAATGTGTAAATATTTTACTTATGTTAACATACTTGTAATATAAGTTAACATAATAAAGCAATGACAAAAATTATTTCAGTGGTCCAACTTAATCATTTTGGGGAATGACCATTTGCTGAAGAGTGTTCACAAAATCTAAAGCACTTAACCCTGTTGGTAGATGGAGTCCAATCTAGTACCTCACACATGCTAGGCAAGCTTTGTACTACCAACATTTAAGGCCTCAAACTAGAATTAAGAAATGGAAGTAATACAAAAGTCAATATGTACATTGATTACTGTGGTATTAATAAAATGCCAAATTCTAAAGTTACCTAAAATTACCTAAAATTTTTAAATACTGTTACATAGTAATCATTAACTTCTTTAATGACATGTCTACTATACTACTACAGCAATGTGATAGCTATAAACAAGCTCTGAAATTAAAATAGCTAAATCTGGATTGGTAGAAGTAGACTGAAATATTACTTCTGTTATTTCCAAATTTTACTATTTTTTTCAAATTGGTACAAATTCATATGCAATGTTTATACTTGGTGGTTAATATTATCCTTTACATTTTAAGAAAAAAAGAGAACAATTATAAACATTTGGCATGGCAAATGGTTGTATTCAAGATACCTTATTTAGTTCTATCAAAGAAGCTTGCATATAAGTATTAAATAGTACTAAAATTTGGATTACTGTCTCAAGGAGCATATTGAACCATGGTAATATTGGGAAGTGACAAAGCACTTAAAAGCACTAGGTCCTCATGGGTAGTCTATAGTCAACAAGATTGCTTTGAAATGGATTGTGTACCTTTACTTTCCATTTCTCTATGTGTTCATGGCATAAGGAAACAGGCTTTGTTTATCATGTTCTCATGTACAAATGCTGTGAAGCTTGATAAAGAGGATCTAAAGCCTCAAGAGCTGTGGGACAAAATCTAGCTTCCTACTTCTTATTCTGATTATCTTCTGTACTTGCATAGAATAATGGAATGCCAATTAATACAAAGAGAATCACATTTCATACTTGCCTTTACAGCTTCTCCCGTCTTCTGTTACTTCAAATCCATCCTCACAGTAACATCTTGTAGCATTTCTGACCATTGCACATTTGAACTGGCAATTCAACCTCTGACAACTGGGTAACAATTCTGTAGAGAAAAAAAAAGATACAGTCTCTGTCTCAGATTGTGCACATAAAAATGTTTAAATTAAACATCATTAATATTTATTATAATTGGTTAAAGCAGGAAGTTATATCTATTGTCTTAAAAACACACTGATTTGCATGTATTTTAAGGACGAGTAACAGAACTTAATGCAGACTGGTGCTGAGTTTTCTTCTTGTTATCATGTTACTATGCTCAAATAACAAGTCTGTTCAAATTCTGATAAATTAAATTATTTCAACAGGAAAAGTGTCAGTGTGCAGGTTCATTTCCTTATCCATGTCTTCTCTGCCTGACACAACAATTGATTTTCTATCTTTGGAAGCTTGTTTTGATTTACCAATCCATGGGTAACTTGCATAAAATCAATGTGTGTGTATTCCATCCCAATAATTTACTTTCATTGGTAGAAAAATATTACAGAAATACTGGACATAATATATGTTATTATGCTTGAGTTCTTCCAGAAGAAATACATCATTGAAGAACAAGTTAGCCAACCCTCCAAGTAAATTCAGATTCATTGTGATAAATGCACAAGGCAGTGGGTGACAGGAACACATTGCACAGTTCCTAAGGAGGGTAGTATTTGCTAAACTTGAAAACATTTTCATAGAAGATATGACTGCTTATGTAACATGAAAATATTGTTCCAGTGTACTATAACAATACAATTTTCCCATAGGATGAATGATAAGAGTTTTGAATATTAAAGTTAAATGAGTCAAAATATGTTGCTATTTGGCATAAATTTTAGTTGATTCTTTTATAAACATTTAAAAGATAACAGAAAACAAATAATAATAACATGTCTCGATCATTCTAAATTGAATGCTGTGTATAATTACCTGTACTATTGCCTTACCTTAATTACTTTTTAATTACAATGTAGGATAATGTTTCATTATCCGTCTCTTAAAACTGAAAACCTAATTCCTAACTTTCACTCATTTATGCTAACCTTGTTACTTATGTCTTTTAGGAAGCTAAAGTGGTCAGAAAAGATATTACTAGTTTTACAATCCACATCTGATAACCTGTGCAAATTTTTGTGTCCCTGCCTTTCAAACTTAGCTGAGGTAATAACCAAATCCCCAACCCTACCACTTCTCTGCTACTCTATCTTATTCAAGATCAATGCTTAAGTTGTGCTTCACTTCCTCCCCTCGCCCTTATTTTATTATTTATATTAGGTCAGGGTTGCCAAACTAAAACCTCACTCTATTTCCAAATTTTTGGTTGGAAGAAACCCACACTCATTATTTACATACAGATTCTGACTGCTTTCCTAACACCTCCGAGACAACAAGGCCCAGAAAGCAAGAAATATATTCTCCTGGCTGTTACAGAAGAGGTATTCTGAATGTTGTGCTACTTCACTCTTAGTTCTGAACATACTTTTTGTTTTCCCAGATTACAAACGAAGGCCATAGACATCAGCCAACTCCTCTGCCTCTTTATTGTCAATTCTTTTTTCTATTTGTATCTTTAAACACACACACACACATGCACATGCACATGCACACGCACACGCACACACACACACAGGCACAAACACACACACACACACACACACACACACACACACACACACACACACACATATATATATATATATATATATATATATATATATATATATATATATATTCATTCTTTGTGAATTTCTACATTAAACTTACTTTATTAACTTGCTTTCCAGGCTCATCGACTTACTTATTAGGAAGTCCCCTGGTAACCTTCATGGTTTAAGAGTTCACTGGCTCTGGTTGTCCTTCATTTGACTTATTCTACTTCCAGTGTAACAGGTGCTTGACTTGCCACCTAGTTCATGGCCTATTTTGTTAAATTCCATTTTGTTTCATCTTCCTGATATAATGTGCCAACATTAAAAACTGTTATTTTTCTCTGTCTGTAGGATATTTGTGAACTCCATTGTTTGAAACATAAATGCTGAGCTTGAATTTGAAGGTTAATTTTACCTTCCTTAATTTGTAAATTTCATAAACCTAATAATCATTGAAATATCATATTAGTTTTCTTGGAATTTTGTATAAGTTTTCTTAATGTAGCTTCAACCAACATAAAACACTACTATATTTACTTTGAATATCAAATACTAGGTTCATGACAACAAACTATAGACATTCATATTATTCATTATTTGATGCATAATGTCTTTGCCTTTTATCTAAGGAATGCTAATACAAAATATCGAATGTATAATTCTTCTGAAATATTAACTCTGTCTACTATGCCTGATTGAATTTAAGAACCAGACTCTGGATAGGAAATCTCTGAACTTTCATAGACTTTTAGAATAAACTCTAGCTATAAGCTAGACCAAGATTCTACTGTAAGTGTAGGACAGGACTTCAGTGTAGGGGCAGTCTACCTGCAAACCTGTCTGAATCCTGAGTTCTCACTATAAAATCGAGGGAGATATACAATTTAATTAATTGATAAGTCATTGTTAATCAAACTTTAATAATTTGTTTCTAGAGACACAGAACATTGTTTATAGTTTGGTATTGGATCAACAAATCAATGTAATATCTTTACTTAAGAATGAGAATTAACATTAGTCACCATTTATAGTTAATTTATATGAGCTAAACCTATAAGATAGTTAATTTATTTCCCAAGGGTAATTGACCTGTAAATCATGGAAGCAATCCAAGCTTTATTTCAATTTGCAGGACACTTCAGTCTGATGATCTCTGAGCACTTATTCAGTACTAAGTCACTAAGTACTGTTTTAATGACACATTCTAAGATTTTGTGTAGATCCATGTATCAGTAACAATAGGGTGTGGTAGTCAATGAAATTAGGTAAGAAGCATAACAATGTAAAAACTATCAAAAGAATACATAAAAATACTGATTTTATCAGTAACAGAAAGAAGGACTCTTCCATGTTTAAAAAATGTAGAACGTCATCAGGGAAATATTTGCGAAAAAAAATTCAGGTACTCTTTCAATATGAGGTTAGAGAGATGGCTCATAAGTTAAGAGCACTTGTTCTGCAACAATAAGACCTAAATTTGTATCAAGTTCTCACATAAAAATCCAGACGTCCTCTCAAACAGGCCTATCACGTCAGTTGTGGGGAGCAGAACCTGGAGAATCAATAATAATTACTGAATGCCATCCCAAAGGAGAAATGGGAGTTTCATAAAGAGACTTTCCTTTAAAGCAATAAGGTGAGATAATGATCTGACACGCCTTCCTCTGGTTTCTCTGTGTGGTATTCAGAAAAACAAATGCAGAAAGGCACACTGTCTTGTTTCACACAACACATATATCCACATATGAATATACATGTGCCATCATCATAAAGTCTGGTTATTTGACTGAATTAGCAATACTTAAAATACCTAAATCAATGACGTATCTGGATGGTAACACAGCCCTCCAGAGATATCTGATAACCTATTTTTTAACATTGACACAAAACATGACCATTTCTTTCATTTTAAAAAAAGTAGTACGTTAAGGACTCAATCAGATTCTATTGATGGAGTTTTTCCTACATTCATCTATTTTTTAAAACATCTCTTTAACGATCTTACAAAAAACTGTAAAGAAGGAAAAGACCAAAAGGAAGACTTGAAAGAGATCCATATACTAATATCTAATCTACTAATATCTTGCATATCTAATGCAAGCTAAGTTTCCAAAAAAATATATAGCTTTGTAACATCTAAAGTTTGAAGATCTTAGATTCTCAAAATAGATGTTTGAATTTGTATTACTAGAATATAGCAAAAATAAGAGGAATGCAGTTAATTTATAAAATGTCTAAGGCTATTTTGCTTGGAGGTGGTACGGTGAATCAAGAGTTTTTAACTCTCCTTCTCCTTAGGGATTCCAGGCTATGTAGTTCTTCAAAGAGCAAGGAAATTTTTACTATCAAGTTTCATCTAGCTACTTCTTCCTAGGTAAAAATAGTGGTCATTTCCCTATATCTGAACCATCTACATCTTTAGGCTACATTGTTGATACTGCAATTAGTAACATAGTACTCTGCAGTATTACTATAAGCAGTCTGTTTACAAACTGTGCACATTCAGTTGCTTTCAGTGCAGTGTCATCTGATTGATGAACACTGAATTATTTTTGTGTAAATAATTTGTTATTTGGATAAATCTGAAATTTCTGAGTTACATCATAGAAGACTATTTCATACCAGAAGAAACGACAAGATTATTTCTAGAGAGGATACTAGGGCTAGGCATATATTTGCAATGTTATGCTTTGTGAACCCATATGCATATTTTTTTGCAGTATTCAGGTATTTTTAGAACAAGAAAATTTGAAGTCTGACAACATGCGTCTTTACAATGTTCTTTTCTATTAGCATTTTAAGTGTTCCAGCTCTACTTTATTTCCAACTGTAATTTTTCCAAGTGCTGAGGCATTCTATAACCTTTTTGAAACCAAGTAAAAAAAAGAAAAAGAAAAAAGTCAAAAATAAAAACAGGCAAACAAACAAAGAAAACAAAAACAAAAACAAAACAGAACATTCCCCCATGGTTGTTAATCAAGTCATATTCTAGCGCTAGCAGCCACAGTAAAATTTTTGTTGACCTCTTGAAAAAAATCCTTTAATCCTATGCTATTTCCTCTTTGATATTTGAACACCCCCCCTCATCAAGACCCACATTTGAGTGCCACTCATAGATTTTTTTTTGCCCACTTTGTGGGTTCTTTTTTGCCCATGTTTTATCTCTCCTGGTTTTATGCCTTAACATTCGATTAGAGAGAAAACAATTCTAGAGAAGACAGATCCTAGAATCTAATTTCCTTCTTTCTTTTTCTTCTTTGAGGATGCCTACCTACAAACTATAACCAACCTTCCTGAGTGACCAACAACCATCCAACCCATCTTAGGGACTCTATCATTTATATATCCTCTGAATATTTTCCAGAATTTCAAACATAACACAATTACAAAAATTATCTTCAGCTAATACAACCATACTTCTTCTAGATCATAAGGCAAATCAAGGTAGCTGCTCTGGACAGTCTGAAATAGGCCCACAACCCACACCTAGGATTAAAATAAAATCACATTCTTACAATATGTCTTTTTTAAAGAAAAAAATTCAAAAATTTTACCACATTTCCCTCTTCTCTTTTAAGCCAATAAGTAGTGGGAAAGTAAAAAGAGATATTTTCAATGAAATAAGTGCTTTTCAAGTTAGTACCCAAAGTTTTCAGGAGACATCTCCTGCTCAATTCTAATCTTTATCAATTTTAATAGTATTCACAACTTCTCATTTCTTGTGGAGATATAAATAAATTCAATTCCCAACACAAAACTTTTGCTGGTTTTTGTATTGATGTTAAAACATCCTTATAGTATATAGGCTAAATGAATTCCACAGGTGTGTGTGTGTGTGTGTGTGTGTGGTATGTGTGTGTGTGTGTGTGTATTTGTTTGTTTGTTTATTTTTCTATATCCTGGTGAGGCTCTCCTGCTGAGTATTGAGGTTTTTGGTCCCCAAGTTATCTTCCTGTTGACCAAAGTTAAACAGCTTATCATCCCTTATCCTTTCATTTATAAGCCTCGCTTGCACCTTTAATGGTTTGATAACTTAAAATTTGATATTTGAATTTTCATATGGAACGTCTTTATTGACACCTTTATTACATCAGGTTTAATATGACTTTGTTTACAACTAAATTTTGTAAACCATTAAGGCATCTCCAGAGCCTTGTATAATCTTTAAAAGTGTTATAATTTTTTTCCTGGGCTCCTCAACTTTGTCCCAAGTTCTTAAATCCACTAAGAGTCATTGTTCTACAGTAACATCACCAAATTTAATCTGTTCTTGTCTAACTGAGTACTGCTCTTTGCCTAGCAACTGACCTTTTTCTACATTTATTCCCCTCAGTTTATTTGCTGTTCAAAATTCTAATTTATTTCTTCCCCCATGTTAACCATTGCAACTGCAGGCAGGCCTCTGGTATAGCTGTTACCACTCCCTTCTAATCTCAGGGAATAATTCTATTTCGAGTAGCCCAATTGTCAAGTATTTTTTTTCACATAAGGTGAGTGTGTTCTTTATGATATTACGGCCTCCTTAAAATGCCTCAGATCTATCATTTCTATAGGACACCATCCTATCTCATCATAAGCTTGTTTCATACAATTAGCAGGAATATTATGTATGACTACTTAGAAAGCTAATGTGATCTTGTAACACTGGGTCATTCCTTTTCTCATTTTGATGGCATGGGTTAGTTCGAGATTAGCACTTTCTCTAGAAATGGACTATTTCAAAAGGTGATTCTCCTGCTTTTTCAGATTTTCTCTGAGCCAGTTGTCCTCAGGTATAGCTTTTTTTCTTTCTTTCTTCCTGAGGGAGATTCCTGTTCTCTTGTTCTCCTTTTTCTAGTGCTCCTTGCTTGCCAAGAGCTTCTATCTCCACCCAATACCTCTCCAACTGCAAAGCTAACTCTGTCACCTTTTCAGAAAAGAGAAAGTAAAGTGACTCTTTCTGTTTTCCAATTTCAGCCATTCTGTTTCTCACGCCTCTCCATTTCCACCAGTAAAAATAGAATAAAATATCGTATCTACATAAGTTAACATTGTTCATTAAAATCTCCAACAAAGACCCACTTCTTAGGAAGAAATGATGATAAACATGATACGTTACTTGTATGTTCCAAACTGAGAGAAAAACAAACTCGACTTCAGTGTTTGTGGTATGACAAAAAAATGCACACTAGTGGTGTAAGGAACAGTTGTGCAGGTTTTCAGAATCCAACTATATAGACTATTCATTTCACAACAAGGGAGGATCACTAAAGTGATCTGACATATGAAATGCACCAAATGGAAACTCAGCATAAAACTTAGAGCACATCTATGGTCTCAGAACTTGAAAGACTAAAAGTTTAAATTCATAGTCTCTTACATGAGTTTGAGGTCCTGAGTTAAATGAGACCCTCTCAAAAAACTAAACCACAAGGAAAAAGGAAACAAACAAACAAAATAAACTCTACCAAAAATGCAGGAGTGAATCATCTAGAGTGTATGTAAGATAATGATTACATTAAGTCTTTAGTCATGAAAATGAAAGTTTGAAAACAAGTGAAGCAATATCGTAGAATACAACACTATTTCTATTTTCTATATTTGTATACATTAAAAATCTTACAAACTCAGATAAAATACTATTTTCAGATGTACAAAACCTGCAGAAAATTATCATCAAATCAAATTTTCTTGGAATGCCTTTAGACTGATATTTTTAATGTTTTCAGCATAAATAATCTTAGTTTCATTATTAAGGATATAGAATTACAAAAGTAACAACAACAACAAACAACTACAAACCTAATATACTACTTATGAGGAAAGAGTGGGACATTCTAGGAGACAGATATGCACCCCAGACTACTCCAGAGCCCAGATTCATCACTGAAGTCAATGCCACCAAGATATTTCACCAGCTGACTCAGACAGAGCAGATACCCACATCCAAAGAGTGAATGCAGCTTGGGGACTCTTGCGGAAGTATAGGAGGAAGGATGGCAGCCCCTAAGTGGTTAGGAACTCCACAGGAAGGCAAACAGAGTTAACTAATCTGGGCACTTGAGGCTCTCAGAGTCAGAATGATTAACCAAAGAACAAACATAGGCTGAACCTAGACCTCTCCCACCATATGTAGCATATGTGCAGCTTGGTCTTCCTCTGAGTCTCGAACAACTGGAGCAAGACTATCACAAAACCTGTTGCCTGTATGTGGTATATGTTCTTCTAGCTGGGCACCCTTGTCTGGCCTCAGTACTACATCATTCTTTTATGAGTGATTGGGTTCTTTTTGAGATTCCATTTTACCAGATTTTATATTTTCATAGATGCTCTCCCCACAAGCACTGTCTACAAAATATGTGTTCTCTCTTAATCTTTTCCTTGCCTTCAGTGTAATTTTGAAAACTCTTGAGGAAACATTTGGAAATATTCTCTTAGGCTGTGATTAAGCAGAAGTTAAAGCTAGAATCAAGAGATAAAAGATAACTGAAAACTCAAGAAACACATCTGCAGATAATAGACTGCACACTAGGGAAATATATTTCTACACAATACATTTTAAACTCTGGAGAAACACCTATTCACATGTGTTATTCCTTTGATGGTAGTGGTATGAGTGCATAAGAATCTAACTGAAAATGACTACCATTGGCAACCAGAGACATACACCTGTAAGGAAAACTCCTACCCAAAAAGATTACATAATCCACTATTATTTAGAAGTGCATACATAGAAAGCCAATTAAGGAAGAAATTAATGTATTAACCACAAATGCTATCCAGAGGGCAGATTACATAAATTTACATACAGAAGACAACCTAAAACTTTCACAACCCTTGAGGAAAGAATAATAATTTTATAAATATTTTAATGATGTACAATAATAATAAAATGTATACTTCATGATAACAATGAGTACTATTATTGTAAATAAATGCAACTCATTTTTATTTTCTCAGTGAAAGGATACAGTAAAAAAATTAAATTTCTAAGAATGAGCCAAACTACATAAAGCACTAATTATCTCTTACTCATTTCTTTAGGTTCATTATAGACACTGTACAAAGATTAGAGTCTGCTAACATAATGAAAAAGAAAAACTTAAACATAATTTGTGAAAATTTATAATACTAAGGGGAATATTGAAACAGTATAAAGGTTTTTTAGAAAATAAAATAAGAAATTATTATATGCTACAGCTCTGAAACTGTACCCTCACACAAATAATGTACACAAAATACACAAAGATAATAAAGCCACATGAAAGTAATTTTATTTGCAAATCCATGTCTACTTAAGTAATAGTCAAAATAGCTAAGGTGTGGAATGAGCCTAACTACACTTCATGGAAGAAATGATTAAACATGCCGTGCTGGAGGCACATCATTTTCCAGTTCCACAACTGTGCCTGAAGGCAGATCAGGTCCTTCAGCAACCCCCACCCTCACCCCCCACAGACACCTACAACTAGAGGAAGTTTGATTCCTATGAGGTCTGTCCTAACCAGATTCACAGGCAAGACATCCCTCACCTCAATACCTGGCCCAAGTGGGACCCCAGTGAGGACAAATGGAGGTGGGAATTCTCTGCTTTGCTGCTGATACATCTTTCTTCCTGCCAACAACTCTGCCTAGGGCAGGGCCAGCACTCCAGACCCCCTCCCACAACAAGCAACAACTTGACTCTCAGGAAATAAGTCACATCCAGAGTCACAGGGGAGACCCCCTCCAACCCTAATACCTGGCCTCATTGGGGCACCCACAGGGTCCTGCTCAAGTTATATCATCCATCATGTCCACAACTCCACTGTTCCCAGAGGGAGGCTATGGAAGTCCATTTTAACTGGGTTCACAGAAGAGACAGGCTCCAGTCAGAGATAGTAAGGGCAGTGAGAGGTAATCATAAGAACATTAGCAACAGAAATCAATATCACTTGACACCATCAGAACCCAGTTCTCCAACCACATCAAGCCCTAGGTACTCTTAACACCTGAAAAGCAAGATTTTGACCTAAAATCCCACCTCATAAAGATGATAGAGTATCTTATGGAGGACATAAATAACTCCCTTAAAGAAATACAATAGAACAGAGGTAAATAGGTAGAATCACTTAAAGAGGAAACACATAAATCCCTTAAAGAATACAGGAAAAGACAAACTGGTGAAGGAATGGATATAGAAACAATAAAGAAATCACAAAGTAAGACAACCCTGTAGATGTAAAATGTAGGAAAGAGATCAGGAGTTACAGATGAAAGCATAACCAAGAGAATACAAGAAAAATAATAAGCAATTTCTGGCATAGAGGATACCACACAACAGTCAAAGAAAATACAAAATGTAAAAAGCATTACAAAAGCTGAAAGGAGCTTCTTAGTAAAGCTACTTGATTACAAGTACCAGAAAAATAATTGTTATACACTGCATACTATATGTTACATGCTGCATACTATATGTTACACACTGCATACTATGTGTTATATGATGCATACACATATTTTCTTTACACAGAGAAAAGAAATAAAAATGAATCAAAGGATTTTTTCAGAAAAAGATTAGAAAGCAGTTTTAGAAGGCCATTACTCAATTCTTAGGTTTGTATGCTTCAGCATCATAAAAATTAGAAGTCTTTCCCAGTTGCACTTTACTTCAAGAAACGGTTATTGTTCTTTTACATTACAGTTAAAATCAGTATTGAGAATTAAATTAAAATTGGAGGGGAAAATATTATCCGATGCAAATTAAGGTATACAGATAAGGATTCTCCCTCAGTGTGGTATATATTTCAACAGGATCCTTGTAAATTGTCATATGCTAATAAAATATCCTATGTGGGGAAAAAAAACAACAACTCCTAATCCAAAATACTCAGCAAATTCAGGACACAATAAAAAGACAAAACCTAAGAAAAATAGAAATAGGAGTGAAGATTCTCAATTCAAAGACCAGAGAATAACTTCAACATAATCATAGGAGAAAATTTCCCTAATTGCAAGACTGAGATGGGCATAAATATACACAAAGCCTACAGAACACCAAGAGTAGACCAGAAAAACTCCTCCCATCACATAATAATCAAAACACTAAATAAACACAATAGAGAAAGCATATTAGAAGCTGTAAGGGAAAAAGGCCAAGAAATGTATAAAGGCAGATGTATCAGAATTACACCAAACTTCTCAACAGAGACTCTAAAAGCTACAAGATTTTGTACAGATGTCATGCAGACCCTAAAAGAACACAAATGTCAGACCTCAATACTATACCCAGCAAAACTCTTGATCACTATAGATGGAGAACACAAGATATTCAAAAACAAAACCAAATTTAAACAGTTTCTTTCTGCTAATCCAGCCTTACAGTGGATAATAGAATGAAAACTCCAACACAAGGAAGGAAACTACACTGAAAGAGAATCAAAAGTTAATCATGTCACAACAAACCCAAAAGAAGAGAACCATACATAATACCACCTCAAACAAACAAACAAACAAACAAACCTAGGAACCAACAATCATTGGTCTTTAATATCTCTCAACATGAATGGACTCAATTATCCAATAAAAATATATAGGCTAACAGACTTGATACATAAACAGGTCCCGGCATTTTGCTGCACACAGGAAACACAATTCAGTTACAAAGACAGATACTACCTCAGGATAAAAGGCTGGAAACTTGTTTTCCCAATAAAATGGTCCCAACAACAAGCTAGATTAGGCATTCTAATATCCAATAAATTAAAATTTCAAGCAAAAGTTATACTCATACTCATCAAAGAAAAATCCACTAAGAGGAAATCTCACTTCTGAATCTGCACACCCAAAATGCAAAGACACCCACATTTGTAATAGGTATGTTACTAAAGCTCAAAAGACACATTGAACCTCACACAACAGTAAGAGACTTCACCATCTCACTCTCATCAATGGGCAGACCATGGAAACAAAACTAAACATAGGCACAGTTAAACTAAGAGAAGTTATGAATGAGATGGATTTAACAGACATCTACAGAATATTTTACCCTCAAATAAAAGAATATGCATTATTTTGAGCACCTCTAGGCACCTTCTCCAAAACTGATTATATAATAATACTCAACAGATACAAGAAGATTGAAATAATCCCATGAATCCTATCAAATCACCATGGATGAAGGCCAGTCTTCAATAACAATAAAAACAACAGAAAGCCCACATACTCATGGAAACTGAACAACTCTCTACTCAATAATAACTTGGCTAGGGAAGAAATACAGAAAGAAATGAATGATTTTCTAGAATTTAATGAAAATGAAGGTTCACATACTCAAACTTTATGGGAAACAATGAAAGCAGTACTAAGATCAAAACTCATAGCACTGAGTACCTTCACAAAGAAATTGGAGCAATTCTACATAAGCAACTTAATAGCACATCTGAAAGCTCTAGAATACAAAAAAGCAAATGTGCCAAAGAGGAGTAGATGGCAGGGAATAACCAAACTTAGGACTGAAATAAACCAATTAGAAACAAAGAGAACTACACAAAGAACAACAAAATTAAGAGCTAGTTCTTTGAGAAAATCAACAAGATATATAGATCCTTAACTAGACTAACTAAAGCACATGGTATCGAAATTAACAAAATCAGAAATGAAAATGGAGGCATAACAAAAGAAACTGAGGAAATTAAAAAAAATCATCAGATTCTACAACACACATGTGATACATATATACATACAACAAAAACACACATATAACACATACAATACAAACATAGACGTATATTACACACACAATACATAAACACTTCACGCACACAAACATACACATATATACACACAGAAACACATGCACACTCATAAATACATATATACAACAGACACATGTATGCAATCATATATATAACACACAATATACCACTCACATACAAAATAAACATACACATGCATATAATATACACATACAACATGCACATATGCACATACATCCACATATACATACAACAAACACAGACATTTTATAACACATATACCATACACATACAATTAAAAAACATACAAATACATCACATATAATACATAAACACCAGACACACACATAAATACACATACAGACACACACAGACACACACACACACATGTGTGTGTGTCTGTGTGTATGTGTATGTTTATGTATCACAAACTAAACCAACCAAACAAAAACCTTATTTTGTTATTGGCAGAAAAGTAGACATATAAATTAATGGAATGAAGCAGGTGATCCAGAAAAATCTATATGGCTACAGCTACTAATACTTGACAAAAAGGGTAAAGATATACATTAACTAAAAGTCTCTTTAGAAAAATAAGAATGAAAATTGAATTTTCATAGTTTTTATAACTAATCTAAACATATATATTTACTCCACAAAAACTTTAAAAATTGATACTTAATATTTATAGGACCCGAAAGTTTAAAACTGCTAGATAAAACCCAACTCAAGTACCTCATGATATTGTCATGTGCAAGGCTATATGACGTTACTTCAAAGCACAGGAAATAGTTTTAAGAATTAACAAACTGGATTCAAAAATGTTGAAACATTTCTGCACAACCAAAGTAACAAACACCACAGTGAAGTGAGCATTTACAGGATAGGAATAAATATTTGCCAAGAAGACATCAGAGAAAGAGTTAATGTCTAGGATATTTGGAGATCTTCAAAATAAAACACACACCCATACTCACAGAGACAAGGCAATCAAAATCTTCAAATCAATGAAGAGATTAAGTTGCTGAATGCACACTCTTCAAAATGGAATTCAATCCTTTCAATTTTTCATTTGTTCTAACATAACTGTGTATTAGCGATGCCACTGGTGTGTGGAGGACACATGGAGCCTAAGGAAATATCTTTTCATTACATTTACATCTCCCATTTCTCAACACCTACTTTAGATAAATAGGTCAATCAATACAAATTTTTCTTATATACAGTGGCTGATGGGGGAAAGTCTATCCCATTGTGGATGGTGCCATCCCTGGGCCATTGATCCTAGATTCTATATGAAAGTAGGCTAAGCAAGCCATCTGTGGAAAGCCAGCAATCAGCACCCCTCTATATCCTCCGCATCTGCTCCTGCTTAGAAGTACATGCTCTGCTCAAGTTATCATCCTAGCTTCCTTCAATAATGAACAGTTATATGGAAAGGTAAGCCAAATAAACCCTCTCCCCAGCTTGCTTTTCAACCCCAGGAAAAAACCCTAAGACAATGTCTCATGTTTTTAGTTATAGCCTGAAGATGATACTGAAGGAAGAAGAGGAGGAGGAGGAAAAGGAGGAGGAGGGAGAGGGGGAGGGGGAAGGGAGGAAGGAGGAGGAGGATTAGGAGGAGGAGGAGGAGGAGGAGGAGGAGGAGGAGGAGGAGGAAAAAGAGGAGGGAGGCGGTTTGGGACCGAGCCTAGAGCAGGTCGCAGGCAGCAGCTCCGTACCCAACCGCAGAAAACCAAGAAAAACAGGGACTCCCAGGAGCTTGAACTCACGCAGCATCCCAGGTAAAATTGAATCACCCGTGATGCCTGCTATTAGAAGTTCTAACCCAGATGGACCAGAAGCCAGGAGCCTCGCCCTTACCCTCACCCCCTACCTTTTCCCACCTGCACAAGGTCCCCTGAAGCTGGGCAACTGCAAGATCCTGCTTGGCAACTGCAGATAGACTCAAAGCAGTGTACCATATCATCTGAAGAATAGCAGGGAGACCATAACTCAAGCAGTGTACCATATCTTCTGAAGAATAGCAGGTTCCAGTCCTCCTCGCCCCCACGAATAACCAGGACCCGCCGGTCGGGCCAAGTGGCACCCAGACGTGGGGCTCGAGGCACGGACCCATCCGGACGGACCCTCATTGAGAGGATGTGCGCACGACATCAAGATTGAGCAAGACAGAGATCATCGCCCGTGACCTGTCATCCACAGAACCAGGTTGATGCTGCCATCAAGAAGGGAGTTGAAGTTCATTACCATCAGCTGAAAATTGCAGAGGATCCAGAAGTGACTCCGCAGGAGACTGACACAGCTGTCAGCTCCCCTGCCTCCCCCTACGGTCGACCCCTAGACTTCCACGCCCTCCAGAAGGGTTCCTGGTATGCCTGGCTTTGCCCTCATTTCTCTCGCTAGAGAGCTTGGCCTCTTGATCACCACAACAAAAATTGGCTTTTTCCTAAACCAAGGCCACCCTTGATATGGCCGCTAACATTGGGGAGCCTTCCTTTATGACAATATTACACCCCAAACTGACAAATGGTTGGTAACTTGAACATTTACAAGAGACTAGGATGGCTGTGAGTTAGCCCAATGACGGGATTATTGTAGGTCCACTTCCCAGGGGCCCACCCAATGCAGCCGAAAAGGAGTGCGTGGTGCTGGGAGTGGGTGCAGCCTACATGGCCTAAGACAGGGCTCTCACCCTCCTTTCACCCACATCAGAGTCCCTTGACGTTGCCCATCGTCGACAGCCTAAAGCCTTCGACCATCGATGTGACTTGTCTCACGTCAGTGTTTTGGGGTTGTGAACTTGTCTAAGACCCCCCATAATTAGACATACAAATTCAAAACTCACATAGTTGGGATTGAACACAAGAAGCCTTCTCTAACTAAACAGAGAAGGGGGAGATGCCAGAAGCCAGGACCCTCGCCCTTACCCTTACCCCCTACCTTTCCCCACCTGCACAATGTCCTCTGAAGCTTGGCAGCTGCAAGATCCTGCTTAACAACTGCAGATAGACTCAAAGCAGAGTACCATGTCTTCTTAAGAATAGCAGGGAGACCATAACTCAAGCAGTGTACCATATCTTCTGAAGAACAGCAGGTAGATCATAATTCAAGGCAGTGTACCAAGGCACAGGCCAAGAAGATTTTGTACCTTTCCACCACCTGGACCCTCTTACCCCCTCCCCTTGTAAAACATGCTATAAAAAAGCATTTCATGTTCAAAAAAAAAAAAGAAATTAAAAAAAAAAAGAGGAGGGAGAAGGGGAGTAGTAGGAGGAAGGCAAGGAGGAGGAGGAGGAGGAGGAGGAAAAAGAGGGAGAGGGGGAGGAGGAGGAGAAAGGCAAGGAGGAGGAGGAGGAGGAAGAGGAGGAGGAAGAGGAGAAAGAAGAAAAGAAGAAGGAGAAGAAGAAGAAGAAGAAGAAGAAGAAGAAGAAGAAGAAGAAGAAG
>NW_021620848.1:417487-489708 GCF_004785775.1 Grammomys surdaster | reverse complement strand
AGAAGAAGAAGAAGAAGAAGAAGAAGAAGAAGAAGAAGAAGAAGAAGAAGAAGAAGAAGAAGAAGAAGAAGAAGTAGTTTCATTTTTGTTAGGAAGAAAAGACAAACCTATGAACGCATGAATATTTTCTGAACACTATTTTAACAGGAAGTAAGCTTCTATACATAGCTTGTCTCACTCTGTGAGTGCTAATTATGGACTTTATTCCTTTTCTTCTTCTGCTCATGATATCTGCTTTTATACAAATCAGCATGTAAAGCTTGTGAGTCCCTTTAAGAAAAAAAAAATCATAATCATAGAGAGTTTCAAAATTGTATGAAGATCCATTTGGAATCTGGACCATTTTGTAATGCTTCATTTGACCTAATTTCTAACAGGTTCCCAGAGACAAACATGTGGGAGCCTTCAAGAACATTGTTTTTTCACAGAGTGACTGGAGAAACCTTATGAGGTTGATGAAGACTGCAAACCCTGTGGCATTATTTGATTTTAGAAAACATATGAGGAAGTTTGTATAATATTAAAACTAGTTGTCTCTAATGGTTTATCAATACAAATAGGTTTTATGTGCCCCTAATATCTCTCTCTGCCATGGAAATCTAACATGCCAGATTATATTTAAAATTAAACACTCAGAATACCCAAAACAATCTGCAAAAATCAGATGATTTTTCACATTTTTTTGTTGTATGTTCACAAAAGAATAATATTGGATGGTTTAAAGTCATACATGTAAAACATGCATGTCTCTCAAATATGAGATCAGTATCTACCATGTGCAGGTCATTATATTGTTTAAACACTCCTAAACTTTCCAAATTTTGATAAGAAAATATTTTAGTTGGCTTTTCATTGCAAAGGCAACATACCTAACTATACCATGGATGAAATATTTGTTTTGATGCACATTTTCAGAGTAATGGGTTGACAGTTGCTTAAACCCATTCACTTGGGCAGATAATCATGCGGAAGAAGTGTGTGACTAAGGAGAATATGCATGTCAACAGGAAAAGGGCTCAGGGCTAGGTATAGATCCCCAAAGAAGTGCTCCTAGTAACCTTTATCATTGATAGGCCCTACCTAGCTCCTAATATTTCCAGGATCTCAAATGGAGCTACTAGCTGGGATTCCACACCTTCCATATGTCAAGTTGTGAGGAGACCCTTTAAAACCCTTCATGCCTAAACCAAAACAATGCTTGTACTTTGGAACAATGAAAGTAAAATTTTGTGAAAATAAAGTGATGAATACAGCTTCTAAAGTATAACATTAAACTTGACTACAAAACAAAACATGGTTTTCAAAGTAAGCATGGTGAAGTGATCACTGGTAAAAAAGTTCCAAATTCATGCCCAGTCTTCTCATCTCATCCTTACACTGACAGTCTTTCTGAGTTGTACTTTTATGAATTTACTTGATGGTATCATAATGTTATTCATTTCAATTTTATTATTCAATATTCATATTCAAGATAACAGTGTCTAGATAAGTCTTATCCAATACCTTTTGCATTTCCTAGTTATTATGCCTTATTTTTGAAACACATTTGTTTTAAAGATTAAACTTTTTACTTTAATTTACCCAAAGCCATATTTTCATTCATACAGAACTTTCTTGTTCCTTTTCTGACAGAAAAAGTTGTCTTGATTGATAGAATTCAACCACTATGTTGAAACAATGCAGCTTGTGTTTTTACCTTACATTAGTTTCTTTTATTTGCTTTATGTTTTATATGTGAAAATATGTGACAAATTGTAATGTCCTTCAGAATCCCACCTGGGACCCAAATGTATTCTAGATCGTAAAATTCAGACTGCAAGAAAAAAAATCTAAAGATTTTATATAGGAATTGAATTTAGTAAATCCTCCCTATAGAGACATGTAGAAGAATACTGCATTTGGTGTAACTAAGCCAACTACTAATTCTAAATCAGCACAAGTATGCAGAAAATATGCAGCACACAATACAGAGTACATTGTTTAAGGTGGATAAAGTGGTGTTAATACTAATTACTCTAAATGTCCCCATACTTGATGAGCTGATATCTCATGAAAGTTTTACAAATAGAAAAAAGAAATGTGTATACTACCATTATCAAACTAGTCACATACAATCCAGTCACTACACTTGCTTAATAATAACACTCAGGTATTCATATTATAAACAAAACGTAATTGGAGTATAATTAAAAAACTGAGTAGCATATAAGGAATTTTAATGCTGTGCATAGTAGTGATTAATATATACTTCTTGATAATAAATAGATTGTCTAAAATGGACAGCCTGTTTGGGAACCTTTGTGAACTGAATCAAAGTAGTCATTTTTCTACATCTCTCTTTCTTATCTCTAGTGTAATCTCAATATTAACCTTATGAACATTTTAGGATGAAAACATCTAGGCAGTATCTAATCTTAGGCGATATCAGCCACATTTCTGTAGAGCATATTTAGTTATATATGATGGTTTAATTTTTAGATGTATAGTGCCTACACAAATTCCTTGTATATGGAGTTATTTCATGATACATATTTATCTGAAAAAAGTCAAGTATATAGAAAGCGAAGTGCATTATTAAAAATTAGAAAATGCTGCTTTATGGTGCTATAAAGGATGATACTGAATTTTGGAATATATCTATTATTTGGAAGGACTGAGAATATAAATGAAACCATGCCAGGTCTAATTTTATCCCAACAAAAGCAGAATGATCAATTATGCCTGCTTCTTGGGTTGTTAGAAGTAAGAAAGGGTGTGCTTAAACAATATAATTCTCATGATATGTAAGAATTAGTCAATGTATGAAGAGATAATCATCCACAACTCTCTAGGATAGCTAGATCTATATTTTGAGAAAAATTGAAGAGTTGATCATGAATCTAGTGAGAACACAAAGAGCAGACTGATGATATAGCTCATGCAGTTGAATAAAATATTTGTTTTCTGTGATGGTTATACTTGGTTGACAACTTGACTATATCTGGAATTAAATAAAACTCCAAAATAGGAAGCACACCTCTGAGACACTTTTGCTTCATTTGAAGTGGGGATATCTACTTTTCTTTGTGGTAGAAAAGCATTTAATTCTGATTTCTTGAGCTTGGAGAACCCATCTCTAATCTAGACCAGGGTTCCTTCTGGAAGCATTTAGGACATGAGAGAAGAAAGTTTTTGCTCTTTGCTTGATTGTTCTAATCTTGCTAGACTCTTTATTTCTTCAGTGGCATTGGAGCTGCTTCTTTGGAATTCTGGCATGTAGTGAAGATCAGATGAGGCATCTAGACTCATTGATTCTGTAACTTCTGGATTCTTGGACTTTCCATTTGTGATCAGCCATTTTTGGATTAGCTGGACCACAGCCTGTAAGTCTTGTGTGTGTGTGTGTGTGTGTGTGTGTGTGTGTCTGTGTATGTGTGTTTGTGTGTGTATGCATGTATGCATGTATATATGCATATATACACATACACACAGAGACATATATATGTGTGTGTGTGTGTGTGTGTGTTTGTATGCATATATATGTGTGTATGTGTGTATGTGCATATCTGTATATGTGTATATGGGTATAGTGTGTGTGTGAAGATAAGGGGGATAGTTTCAAAATCAGTTTTCTCCTACATTGTGGAAGCTAGGAATAGAAGTCTGCTTGTCAGGCTTAGTGCCAAGCCCTTTATCAATTGAACCATACTGTTAGACTCTCATGGCATTTTAAAGTTTTTACTAATAATCCTCTAAATAGGAAAAATATGTTTCTATATAACCATGTATATTAGTAGAAGGGGTTACATATTTACAGAATTTTGATCTCTTTGAATGTTAATTTGGCATGTTCAAATGTGTTGCCTTGTGATTGCCTTCTTTAACCATCCACTAGTCAATCATCCCATCCTACCCATAAATACCTGTATTAATTGAATTTTCAGATTCTAAAAATAAAATAAGTAAACACATTATTGTAATACTGAAAAGCATTTATTGCCATTATGAAACAATGAGATTCAATAGGAAAGAAATGATGTGTAGTCTAGAGGATTTCCTGAGGTTTTAGAACTGAGAGATTCTTCATATGTGCAAACTTACAAGGCTAGTGAGGTCAGGAGTCACCACAAAAAACAAGGAATAAGAGGAAGTATAAGAATTGAGAATGAACATGGTGTAATCAGAGGAGTTAGTAAATTTTGGCTGAAAAATATAGATTATAAGATAGGAAAGAGAAGTTTAGTGACTATTCTAAGCTCACTGCAGAATCTTACATAATATATTAAGAGTAATAATAAAGTCTTAACGAATGGAGAATGTCTCAAGTTAAAACTCCAGAGAAGTAAGTCAATAAAGTAATTTTGGATGTAAGAGCACATACAGATGTACCAGCTGGTTTTGTGTCAACTTGTCACAAGCTGGAGTTATCACAGAGAAAGGAGTTTCAGTTGAGAAAATGACTCCATGTGATCCAGATGTAAGGCATTTTCTCAATTAGTGATCAATGGGAGAGGGCCTCTTATGGGTGGTACCATCCATGGGGTGGTAGTCTTGGATTGTATAAGAAAGCAAGCTGAGCAAGCCAGGGGAAGCATGCCAGCAAAAAACATACTTTCATGGCCTTTGCATCAGCTCCTGTATTCTTATATACTTGAGTTCCAGTCCTGACCTTCTTTCGTGATGAACAGCAATTTGGAAGTGTAAACTGAAACCCTTCCCTCCCCAACTTGCTTTTTGGTCATGATGTTTGTGCAAGAATAGAAACCCTGACTAAGACAACAGACACTTTTAAAGATGAAATAAATCATACAGAAGCAAAGAGGTATGGATTTGCTGTAATTATAGCTACCATTACTATTTTCGGTAAAATTGATCTCTTTCACATCCTTAGCTTCTATGAATTATTGGAAACATTAAATACAGTCATATCCTAAGAATGAAAGAGGAGTTGGTACAAGTAGAGGTGATCACAGAAAGTGAACTTTTAGAAAATATTAGGATGCAGTAGAGTCAGGTAACACTAGATTAAGAGAAGATGTGGACACAACCAAAAAGTACACGTTTTCAGTTTTCAAAATGGTACAATATAAATCTTTTTTAATCTAGAAGTTAATAGAAAATTATATCTTACTTCTTTAGTTGGTTAATTATTAAGAAACTCAACAGTTTATAAAGAAATGGATCAACTAACCAACATGAGTTGGAAGGATGATTTGTCTTAGGTATTGTGTTTTAATGAAAAGAAAACAAAAACAAAAGTAAATAGTGAAGTGGGCCCCCAAACCCTAGGTTAGATCTGACCTGAAGACTAGCTTTCATGGTATAGAAGGCACCAACCAATTTTCAAAGAAGGGAATCAACCAATAATCTTACCCAGATATGATGCTTATAAAGCAATAATGTGGGATAATAATAACCAGAATGGCACAATAATCTTAAGGATACCATAGTGACATGCGTAACTTGGCAATAACCAATAGACCAATAGTTGGTCTTTGACTTAAAACTCACTCAACAAGAGGGAGATAATTCCTTGTACTGGAAATCTAGCCACCAACCCAAACCCAAAGAAATCATAAATCATCAAGAATAACTTACAAATATCACTTTAGTAAACTAATATAAACCCAAACTACCCATAAGTATAATCTTCATTCGTCATCAAGGAAACTTCTCTCTACAACAAAGAGAACCAAAACCAACCAAAAGCACTGACTTACATACGTACACACACACACACACACACACACACACACACACACATGCACACACACACACACATTCATACACACACACAAATATAGGAATAGAGGTTATACGTTCTAAAAAGAGCAATAGGCTTATAAGGGAGAATATAAGCATAGGAAAATGATCAGATTATCTTATAATCTAAAAAAAGATATATTAAAATTATTTAAATCTATTTAGAACTAATTAAAAACACTAAAATGGAAATAACGATTTAAATACAGTAGTATTTGGTAAAGATTCCTGAAGAAAATATGAATTACAGCTTGTTGGAAGGACCTACAGTATTCATAAGGATTATTCCTATAGTTATAGAAAGAATTAAGTTTCTGTGGGGCTGGGAGAAGTAACAATATGCATTGATTTGCATTCTGTCATAGGAATAAGTTTATAATTATATCATAAACATAAAAATTTGTTAGAATGTTCTCATACCTGCATTTCAAACATAAACAGCAGTGATCTCTTTTCTCTGAAAATGTGATTGTTATTTTTCTTCAACAATAGATATAATATTAAATCAAAATGATAGGAATAAGTCTCTTATTCCTTATGTCAGTGGACACATACATAGGGTTGTGAAGAAGTCAGCCATAGTTGCTCACAGAATAGAAATTCTATTCTTGAAGTGACTAACCACAAGCTATTTAGTCTAAGCTTTATTCAATTAAATATCATGCGTTAGATTTTGTCAGAGTTTTTTTTCCGAATTTTTGATTTGTTAAAAATTCTCATTAAAGAAGGACTTAGATGTAAAACCTATTTTCTTTTCTTAAGATAAATTCTTAGGCACATTATACTATGCATTATACTAAAAGATGCATTAAAATTATGATAAGGGTTTTCTTATAAGTCTACCCTATTTGCTTTTTAATTTATTTGCAATGTCCATGTCAGGTTCTGAAATTAGTCTTACTATTTTGAAAACTTAAATTTGCCCGTGTTTTCTTTGTAAATTTGTCCATTTCTAAGTTGCCTATTTTGTTCATGAGCCTTACTTATAATAACCTCACATGTATCTATTCATAGATGAACTTGTCTACCATACTTTACTGTCATAAAGCAAACTTTGTACACATAGTCAGGCATGTGTGGCTGCTGAGGAATTCTGTGTTTAGTTATGACAGGGTGACTCAATATTTCATGTTATTCATTGTGAATTAACTTAAACTTAAAAAAAAAAACACAACAGCACAGGTAACTGGGGCTACCTGTCTGGCAAAGCATAGAGTTAATCCTGTCTTGATGACCTGTCTTTCTTTCCCCATGATGGAAGTTTATGTTTCATTTTTGTCAGTATTAATTTAATTAGATATTCATCTTATTAATATCTTTAAAATACAGCTTAGATTGGTTATTGTTTAGTACTGCCTTCTTGCTTTGGTGGACTTGGGCCTTGTTCACTATTTTATCCCTTCACCTTGTATTTGTGTAGAAACTTGTGGAAGCAAATTTTGATGTTAGCTTTTATTTTCCATTTATAATATGAGAATTCAAAGCTCAGACTTCCAACTGGCACTTTAAAAGAGCATCAAAACATGTTTTTTTCCTCCTTTCATTTATTTCAAACATCTCTTTTAATTTTTCTTTTTTATTAAAAGAATTGCTTCTGATTGCTAGTGCTAGGGGCCAACATAGATCCCTGTTAATCTTATATGTATTGTTTCATTTCTTTTAATTTCTAACACCATGAACAGAGTAAACATGGTACATCATGTAAACCACTTTAGGTGAATTGAGACTTTTTTATGACTTGATATATATGTGTATATATCACACACACACACAAACATATATATATATATATATATATATATATATATATATATATATATGAGCAATACAACTCTTGTATCATTCTTCAATAATTTTTGTAAGATTAATAATAAAGGGTGGCTACAAAATTTCAATTATGGCTATGCATTTCTGATATTTAATTCTATCAATTTCATTCATGTGTTTAAAGTTCTATTACTAGGCCACCATGTGACAATTTTATTGTATAGAATACTGCTTCATAATGGAATGTTTATTTTTTTGTGCTAAGGAATATCTTTTTGAACTGAAATTTATTTAACTGGTTTTATTTAGTTTCCCAGACTTTTGAAAATCTTTATCTTTTTGCTATTCAATTTAATTTTAACTTCTTTACAAAATTGACATTTAGATATCATAAAATTTTTAAGGTAAAAATTATATATATATATATATATATATATATATATATATATATATACACACACACACACACACACACACACACACACATATGAGTGAAGTAATTTAGTCCCCAAAAGACATTGACTGTATTACTTTGTGGATGATAGCATGATAGCTGTTGTCTTCCATAAGCAAGCTACAATCTATTTAACTACAGAGGTTATAAAGGATTTGGGGAGAGGGGTAAGGTCTCCCAAGAAAGAGAATAGAGAGCATATAGATCATTTTCTTGTCCAGCCCTCATCAAAAAAGCTTCCTCCTGCAGTGTAAGGGAAAAATACAGAGACTCAAAAATGAGTAGAGAGTGAGAGACATTGGAACACTCAATTGAATAAGATGTCTCATTCTGGCACTAAGGGAACTCTGCGAAAAAAAAGGGAGCATAAACTTTTTAAAAGCCACTAGGGATGAAAGACCCCTAGGAAACAGGATCTTTTACATACAATTGGATTGATGGAAGTTTTAATTCACAGAGACTGTGGAAGCATATACAGGGCCTACACAGATCTAAGCCAGTTCTTCAAGGGGAAGTGAAGACAAACTCCCATCCCTAACCCAGAAGCTAGCTCCAACTGCCTGAAAATGTAAATTGGTTTCCTTCCTTCCATGGAATATCATTGGATATATAAACCACACTTTTGTGCTGGCCATGTCTTTCAGTAGATGCCAATACAAGGCAAACTTAATGGTATTTTTGTTTTTTAAAATTATGAGTCATTTGCTTGTGTATTATGATTTGCAATTTAATGTTTTTATGATGGGTGTGTGTGTGTGTGTGTGTGTGTGTGTTTGTGTTTGAGTGTGTTTGTCTGTACATCTGTGGTTTTGTTCCCTTTTGGCTAATTTTTCTATTAGTTTCTTTATCCTATTACTGTGTATTTTGATAATTTAGGTGACTGTTGTCTAGTGAGAGAGAGAAGGAAAATGTATAGATTTTGATATGTGGTGATGTTAGGGGGTACTAAGAAAATATGGGGGAAGGTAACACATGATCAGAGTATTTTATATGAAAAAGATCTATTTTTGATAAAAATTAATATAAATAAGAATTCATCATTTTATATCATAATTATATTAGTATGAGGTCTTGGGGACAAACCTTAAAGTAAACCTATGGTTAAAGCAGGATATGTTTTTGTGTCATGGTGGCAAAGAGTCACTTGTACTGTGTAGTTACATGTCAGCTTTTAAAATGACAGAATAATCTGAAAAGAGAGTTTCATTTGAGAAAATGCCCTACAAAATTGGTATGTTTTCCCAAATACCATTTAATATGGGATAGTCTAATATATTAAAGGTGATGAAATCCCTAGGATGGTTGCTCCTGGTGCAATTAGGATAGATGTTGAGCAAGCTAGAAAGAGCAGGACAGCATAGTCTATCCATCATCTCCTGCCTCTACTTCATGCAGGAAGTATCTGTTTTAACTTCCCAAGATGAAATAAACCATTTCCTATGCAAGTTTATTTTGGTCATGAAGTTTATCTTAGCAGCAAAAGGCCTATTGGAGGACATGAATATCAGATAAGATGCCTCTAAGAGGTTTATGGGTTCTTTATCACCTAGTTTTCTTGAGAATGTTCATATTCAAATTTTTACCTTGAATATTCTTATATTTTAATTTTATCAAACTTTCTTAACTATTGAGAATATCTGTCCAAAATGGTCAAATTTGTAATAATATATCTTCAGCTTGTTCTGACTGTCTCATGTCATTGGAGTAGAAGAACAGAAGCCTTACCTATTCCCCATCACAATAATGTAAAGAGTTTGTTAGTGAGGTGCAACTTGATGTTAATGCCCACTGTAAAGTGATCAACAGTCTTAAGAAGTACAAAACTTATATAACTTAGTGGTAGGTCTTTTAAGGACAAAATGAAACACAATAATCACATAGATTAAAAATGCTCAAATACCTCATTCTTCTCATTTTTATTTTTTATTTTTCAATTTTATATGTAATATTGAGACTTACACAGCTTCAAATATGTAATTATACTAGCAAAAAAGAGATTTTTATTTTATTAAAAAAATGACCTGAACATTCTTTTGTGTCAGCAATATATGTCTGATTATTCATGTTTTAGAAATTTTAAAATGAATATATTTAAACTGGGCAATGATAAGATAGTAAACTAAACTACAAAAAGCAACTTATTTATAGTCATGAGGATAGAGAGCATCTAATAAGCCCTTGGGATACTTATAAAAATCTTCCAATTTTCACTTCACAGATTTGCTACTTACTAGTGATAAAAATGTGTTAAACCCATTTTTTTCCATACTCACATCATATGCATTTAATCATCGTTGTAAATTCAGGAGATAATTTAACAAAATTTTCACAGTTTCATGGATGAAGAAATTGAGACTCAGTGAGGTCAAATAATTTCTATTAGTTTTCAAAGTTTCTAAGTGCAAGAATGAAAACATCGTTATTAGGCTACAAGATTACATAGCATTTGCTTATGTATTTCTCCTTTCTGCTTCATGAGTGAAACAGAAAATAAATTCTCTAAAGCATCGTTATTGTTTCTAGAAGGCATTTGCTATCTCTCACAGAAAATGTCAACAGATAAAGGATCTAAGATATTCAATGACTGTGAACAGGGAAATGTTCAGACCAAAATATAATCTATGAAAACTTTTGTATTCAATATTTACATCTAACTTAACCATATATGTATTGATTTTATAGTAAACAATTATACTTTTAGTAGTAAGCTTTACATTCAGGTAATTGCAGAAGCACTGGCACTTTTATTTTCACTACACTCAGTACCATGTTTATTGTAGCACAGGAGGCTACTGAGTAACAGTGAATTCCACAGCTTCAATAACTACTGTGTTGAGTTCAGTAGGATTCTGTGCAAGTAGCCTCATTCAGCTAATCTTTCTAAGTCACTTGACTTCGCCCTTAGCAAAATTCTTAGAGTATTGGGGAAGGAGTTTATAGTAATAAACTTTTATTTTGTTGTTAATTTGTTTTGTATTTGAACTATATGTTTATCTGTTATCAGTAGCTAAGTAAGAATATGAATTATTTTTAATAAGAAATACTAATGCTAATTCATTGAAATTATGAATCATATGGTTTGCTATTTTCTTTTTGATAATGTATAAAGAGTTCATGTTAAGAGTACTTTCACCATGTAGAAAACATATGAATTTCATCTATGTAGCAATCAGCAGACTTTGCCATGTAGCAGTAAGATAATTTCAAACGTTATCAAAGAAAGAACAGATGTATCTAAATAGGTGTGTCTCCAAGCAAATGCAAACCATCATGTCTCAAATTAAGTACAAGAAAAGAACTTCTGAAAAAATATGTACATAGGCTGAAGAATACCAACAGTTCTGAGGAAAAAGTTAAAAAAAGCGTGTATCGTATGTAGTCAAACAATGATAAATATAAAAGTATAAATGACTGGTTTATTTGTATTTGACTGGTTTGGGCTCATTTTTTTGAGAGATGAAAGATAACTAGTTTTCAATACTCACATTTGAACATGAAGAAAATTAGGCATATAGATAACAAGTAATAATATAGAGACTCTGCAGTAGTTTTAATATTAGCTAGACAGTCAAAGCAGTATTTAAAACACAGACTGTCCACTCAGGTTTTTAAATGACAGAATGGTAACATCATGATGGAAGGGCTGTTTTTTTTTCACTAATGATCATAGATTTATGACTGGGTTGTGAATGGGTTCCTGATAGGTGCTTAATTAATGATTTCTTAGTGTCTTGTAATGAGACTTGAATGAATGAGAATCAAGTATGTGTTAATGATGTATGTTATAATATTTGTTTATGCTGGAGAGATGATCCAGCAGTTACAGGTATTGAGTACCCATGTTTGGTTCACAGCAACCTTCCACATCAAACAGTCTGCAATTCAGATACCTCCATTTCCAAGGGATCTAGTGTTCTCTTCTGTAAATCATGCTGATTAGTCTGGCAGACTGTGTGTACGTATGTGAATGCAATCATTCACATACACACACACAGACACACACACACAATCACACTCACTCACTCACAAACACATAAAACACATAGCAGAAGTTTGAAGGAAATACTAAGAATAATTATTTTATTTTCAAGAAAAATCATGTAACTTAATTCTTCAGTGGAATCTGAAAATAAATTATGGTTGGAATTGCTCAATTAATTTTCCTTTTACCAATTGCAGGGCACTAGATATAAACTTCCACGCACCTCAACCCACAGTGTTTCCTTGAACTGTATGCCTATTTTATGTATATCCTTGTAATATTCAGTTTTAAAATCTTAAGTTTCATTTTAGGTCATCAATGGTTTGAATTATACGTCAGTTCATTTTATTTTATTTTAATGTTTTCTGCTTCACTGATTTCATAAAGGCTAGGTCTCTCCTTTTCAATGTCTTTCAGCATTTGCAAAGTTCTTATTAAGATATCTATTAAATTAATCATTCCTAATGAATAGCAGTAATTGGATGATTGTTACATCATTGGGGGAGGAGTTTATAATAAGAAACTTTTATTTTGTTTTAACTTGTTTTGTCTGAAGAAGTTGTATTTGTCCATGTTTTCAGATGGTAAACTTGGTCATAGATGATAATGGTGGATTTTATTTTTAGTGCAGCACCTGGGCACTCTAATTAAGTAAATATTATGACCTAGGGTAGGGCTGTAGTTGATGAAAGTATAGTCAAATCAATCATCCATGACAATAGAACAGAAACAACAACAGAACACATGCAAAAATTCTTTGTTTAAGATAGTTCTAAGGAAATTCCTCATTTTGGCAATAATCTATCACTCATACTTAAGTAGCAAGAGAGGTTCAACATCCTAGGAAAACAGAAGCTTTTCATAGGAAATGTCCCAGCATGCTCTTCATAGGCTTGATTTTACCTATATAAAAATGTCCAATAACATACATGAGCTTCCATAGTAAATTATCAAAATGCTAGGTGATTTTGAGAATGCATAAAATTTCACTGGCCCTTCCACAGTCCCTTGTCCTTGACAATTATAAGGAATTCCAGTATTATTAAAATTAAATTGCTGCCAAAAAGTCTCAAATGCTCAACTGAAATAATCAGTTTCATTATCTATTTTTGTTTTTGTTTTTATTATTATTGGATACTTTATTTATCTACATTTCAGATATTATCTTCTTTCCCCATTCCCCCAACCCCAGAAAACCCTTAACCCACCCTCCCTCCTCCTATTTCTATGAAGGTGTATCCACACCCATCCACCCACCCCCACCTCCCTGCCCTAGAATTCTCCCTCACTAGGGATCCCAGCTTTCAAGGGACCAAGGCCCTCCTCTCTCTCTGATGCCCCCCAAGGCCATCCTTCAATACATATAAAGCTGGAGCCATAGGTCCCTCCTTTTGAGTTCCCAGCCTAGCTGTTTAGACCCTGGGAGCTCTGATTTGTTGGTATTGTTGCTCTACCTGTGAGGCCACAAGACCCTTCAATTTCTTCAGTCTTCTCTCTACCTCCTCCTTTTGGGACCCTGTGATCAGTTTGATTGTTAGCTGCAAGCATCTGTCTCTGTATATGTCAGGCTCTGGCAGAGCCTCTCAGGAGACAGGTATATCAGACTCCTGTCAGAATACATGTCTGGACATCCACAATAGTGTTTTCATTTGGTGATTGCACCTGAGATGGATCCCCAGGTGGGGTACTCTCTGGACAGTCCCTCCTCCAGTCTCTGCTCCACCCATTGTCTCATATTTTCTCCTGTGAGTATTTTGCTACTCCTTCTAAGAAGGACCAAACTGTCCATACTTTGGTCTTTCTTATTATTGGGCTTCATGTGCTCTGTGAATTATATTGTGCGTATTGTGATCTTTTGGGCCAGTATCGACTAATCAATGCGTACATACCTTGTATGTTCTTTTGTAATTGGGTTACCTCACTCAGGATGATATTTTCTAATTCCAACCATTTGCCTAAGAATTTCATGTTTTTAATAGTTGAGTACACCATTGTGTAAATGTACCACATTTTCTGCATCCATTCCTCTTTTGAAGGACATCTGGGTTCTTTCCAGCTTCTGGCTATTATAAATAATGCTGTTATGAACATAGTGGAGCATGTGTCCTTTTAATATATTGGAACATATTTTGGGTAAATACCCAGGAGTGATATTACTGGATCCTCAGGTAATACTATGTCAAATTTTCTGAGCAACCACCGGATGGACTTTCAGACTGGTTGTACCAGCTTACAATCCCACCAACAATGGAGGACTGTTTCTCTTTCTCCACATCCTAGCCAGTATCTGCCATCATCCGAGTTTATAATCTAGCCATTCTGACAGGTGTGAGGTGGAATCTCAGGGTTATTTTGATTCTCATTTCCCTGATGACTTAAATTAAAAGGCTGTCAAGCCATGGATGGGATAAGATTCTGCACAGAACCTTACCAACCTAAGGCAGAAGTGTATTGTTTTTGATAATGCATATTCCATGACAGGTAAGGAAGGCATTCTTGGCAAAATGAGCTAAGACAGGCTCAGTCTTGTTTATGAAATAAAAAAGGGAGAGAAGTGAAGAGCTTTTGGCACTGCTTGGGAAGAATCTGACATGGGCCAAGGACAAGGAAATAGGCTGCATAGCAGGAATATAACATTGGCCAAGGACAAGGAAGTGGGCTTCAGGAAGGAATCTGACATTAGGCTAGAACACACAGGTAATTTCAGGCAGGCATGTAAATCTTAGGCTAGAACAAGGAAGTAGGCTTCAGACATGAAAATGACTTTGGACTAGGATAGAGAATTTTGCTCAGGTATTTTGATCATCCTGATAAGCCCTTAGAAACAGTGATCGCAGAGTGTTCAAGGAACTTTGTTTATTGCCTTGCTTGTTCTTTTACTTTGTGTTTATTGTCTTGCTTGTTACTTGAGTATTTGCATCTATTGTATTGCTAGTTCCTCAACCTAAACCAAACAAAAACAGAAAGAGAATGCATAAAATTTGTGGTTAGTATTGAAATGAGGATTGTGTGCAGAATAATCTATCTTTAGCCCTCTTATTGGGAGTGGTTTTTGAAAGGATGCCCAAATGACTTTTGTATGATGGGACTAGATAATATCTATGGTGATGGTGAACTATGACCTGACAAATAAATATTTAAACTTTATGAAATCAATTAAAGTTATTGGATTAAATCTATCATTTGAAAGACCATTGGATAACTTTAAGTGGTTGTTTCAAAGTATATGCTTGATCTTGTTGTAGGTCATCTATACATTATTTAACAGTGATAAAATGCTATCAATTATTTCAGTTGTTTGACACATTATAAGAAGTATCAATTGATGCTTAATAAATATTTAAATTACTTTGATATTGAATTGGCTTCTTTTTGGTCATAGCAAAATTTATATTTCAGCATAAATGAAGCCAGCTCTAAAATGTGGAAGAACAATAGGGTATTTAGATGCCATCTGTCTTTCTCCCTTTTAGCAATGACTATATGTATATCACCTCAAAGGAGGACAATTCAAATCATGAAAGCTTCTAAGGAAATACATTTCTAACACTTACTCCCAAAACATTCTAAAGTTAACCAATCTACCATGTATTAAACAATTAACACAATGAAAATTTAAAAATCACTAAAATTTATAGCAAATCATTTAATTAGAATGTACAGTTTGGCAGGCCAAAGATTTGAATATGCTTAAAGGATTTTTTGTTAGTTCTAACTGGTAATTGAAGCTCTTATGCTTGAAATGATTACGAACACCACAATTCCTATCTGACAGTCTTCATTTACAGTATAGTAACATTAAAGATGAGAGCATTTGAGAGTTAATTTAGATCATGAGACTAGAACCCTCACACACAGAGTTAATCCCCTTACAAAAGGACTCCAGATAATGGTACTTTTTTTGACATATATGATTTTTTTGATACAGAAGATGTTTATCAGTTCATAGCCCCCAAGAGAGTCCTTATCAGAAACCAATTATGCTCTTAGAAATACAGCTACTAGAGATGTGATAAATGATATTTCTGATGTTTGGGAACTACACAGTGTATATTATTTCACTAGAAAAGGCTGAGATCATAATTTAAATGCTTTATGTTTGTCCAAATGTGAAAGAATGTCCAATTCATCTGACTATCATCTTATAATTTGAAGCTTTATTTCTCCCATGTGATTTCATTAGTGGAAGCCATCTTGTCATATGACTTTGAGTTCTACCTACAGGTAAATGTCATTTTGAGCTCACTCATTGGTCTTTATAATTAGAAAATTTATTCTGTGAGAGACTACAATCAATAACAAAGTACTGCATGTTTTGCATACATGTAAGTAGCTTGAGACATTGGCACAAAATATCCTATGCTTCTCAGTGACCAATACTTAGATATAATATTTCATCTTGGATAATTTACTAAACAAAATGCCACATATCCAATACAAGTACAAGTAAATAATATATTTGTAGGACAGAAGAACATATTTTGAAAGTTAATCCCCAGGAAAAAAAACATATCTTCCAGTTGGAATAGAATATACCCTAAAATTATAGATTTATCTTCCCTGTAAATATCTGGTATTAAAATAGGATGGCTGTATGCACATAATTTGTTAAAATTATTAATATTTTAAATACTAAAAATGACTTAAAAATTTTGCTCAAGTATGCAAAGGCAGTGGTTGCCCTAGGTATTTTATTTCCCCAAATTATTCAAACAATTCTACTTGCCCCATAGTTTACAATATTACTGCTCTCTTGTTCTTCCTGTCTCATTTAATTGCCAGTTCTTACTGATTGCATTGAAAATCCAGGTTATTCTAAATCTGTTTCCACTAAAAATTTATCCATCTTTCCAAAGTTGACTGAAAACATTTATGTTTGCACTACCTTTTCTGCCAATCTTGTGTAGTGAAAGCAAAATCTGTAAAGCTAAATGGCTGCCCTATACATCAATGTCACATCTGTTTGAATAGCTTTCATTGCTCAGATGATCTGAGCTTTTTAGACTAAATAACATTAGAAAGCTTGGGAGGATACTGATGAGAAGCACTAATAAATAATTTTCACCATAATATTGTGATTAAGAAAGTAGATGGAAGAGAATGATATGCAATAAACTAGTGGAATGAATAAAAAGAATGCCTTTTGTTATTAAGTAACAAAGCTTATATGAGGCCCTCAACACAATTACAGCAGAGGATTGCCTTGTCTGGCCTCAGTCAGAGAAGATGCACATAGCCCTTAAGAGACTGAAGGTTCCATGGAGTGGGGAGGTCTGGTGGGATGAAGGTTGGGGTGTGGGGTCATCCTCATGGAGACGGGAAGGAGGTATGGGATGTGGAACAGTCAGAGGGTGGGCTGGGAGGGGGATAAAATCTGGACTATAAAAAAGATTAAATAAAATTAAAAATGAAAAGAAAGAAAGAAAATGTTCCAAAACTCATGACCATGTGGTATTTTCCAATTTGTCTATAAAGACATGCATCTAAAACAGATGCACACTTTAAAATGTTTTTATTTTTATTTACATTCTCTCTGAAATTTTCTTACATGCATACATGCTAGGGATGTTGAATATTTTTGAACTGTTTGTCATTTTTGTCATTTCCTCTTTGAGAGCTGTCTATTCATCTATTTAGTTCATTTAGACATTGGATGCTTTGTTTCCTCTGGCTTTCTTTTATATTTCTTTATGGAGTCTATATATTAATAGATTTGTAATCTGTTGTTCTCTCTGCTAATCACTTCCATGAAATTTTACTTTTGATTAAAAGTAATGTATTTCCAACAAGAATTATTACTAAAATCACATATATTTTCCTCACTTTTGATCTTCTAACATATTCAATGTCTATTGATGTGACAACATCTACAAACTTATTTTTTCAGTTTCAGTGAGAAATATATAATTAAGTCAAAGGGTTTTAAACTCAGATCATCTCGGATGGTTTATTGTCAATGTCAAAGTATTTTACTGGGTTTGGAAATCATTAAATTATGGTTTATAAATTCATCAAAATTGGACTCAGTTTGGAATTTTTTTTAGAGGCTAGAGAAATGTTAAGAGCTTAAAAATTGTACAGATTACCTAGATTTGAATCATAGTATTTACACAATGGTTCAGAACCATCTGTAACTCCAACTTGAGGTGACCTAAGGCTCTCTTCTGGCCTTCATTGCAATGCCTTTCAAAAGTGGTTCTGGAGAAATGATTCAGGGAAACCATATGCTTTTAAAAATTACTTTCAGATAAACACTCACACATAAAATAATAATTTCATAAAATTATTAATTATGATAAAATAAAATTTTATACATTAATAATACATATAATTTTATAGTCATAATAATTTTATAAAAATTAAAGTTAGATTCTTCTATATTTATAACACATTCTTTAAGAATGTACTATAGCTTAGTTTTATTTCTTTTTTTTTTAAATTATATTTTATTTGCATTCCAGATGTTCTTGTCCCCCTTCCCAGTACACTTTGCCAGAGATTCATCCTATATGCAGGCACCAAACCCTAACACTATTACTGATGCCATGTTGTGTTCTTTTTTAAAACCATGTAGATATGTATCTAAGTGGATGTATGCCATATGTGTATGTGTGTGTGTTTGTTAATAAAACTAGAAGAAGGCATTGGGTTCCCTGTAGCTGCAGATGTAGACAGTTGTGGTCCAATTTGTGTGTGTGCTGGGAATTACAAGAGAAGTCTTATTACTTGACTGCTAAACCATTTCTCTAGGCCTATCATGTAGTGCATAAAACATTAAATGTTTGGGAGTCCAAAATATTTGCTACTTTCAGAAAGTTAGCTTCATTTTAAATCTTTATTTGGCATAAGTTTATACATACTAACTCACTAAGTAGTCTTGTTTACACAAATTTTGTGTTGAGGATTTTTATGAATTATAATTTTAAAGCAAACATAAAATCCATTTATAACTTTAAAGAGCAATGTACATACTGCCTAGTCAGAATTATAAAATATTTCCCCATTATTAATGTAAAAATAAAAGAGGCAACTGTCATCACTTAATTCTTAGGAGATTCCTGGTATATCGTATACCAGATGTTTGAAATAACTACATGAATGAACAGTGTTTGAATTGATTCACAAAATTTCAATAAAAAGCACAGAGTTAGAGACCAAGGTCATTGGGTAAAAGCAATTGATGTAAAATCATGAGCTCCAGATATTGAAGTATCCATTTGACAAGCTAGTATCCATTTGACAAGATCAAAATACTCTAAAACTACTGGAAACTGCAGTTACAAGTTATCCATTGACCTCTTCTGGCCTCTTCATACACACCTGCATGTGTGAATGCTAGTGTGTCTGTGTGTGCCCATGCATGTGTGTGCATGCACATGCGCACACATACACAATCTTTAACTCTTTTTTTTTTTAATGTTTTCAATTGGGATCATTAGTTCAAGATATTTATCTTCTGAAAATTTCACGCATTTTTTTATTAGTTCTAACTTTCTTTGGGCCTGTGTCTCCCCATTCCGTCTCATATTTGTGATTTCTACTTATTTAATGATGTTTGTTTCACTACATCTATGTATCTATGTAACTATGATCTATCTATCCATCAATCTGTCTATCTACCTACCGATGTATCTATGATCTATCTATCTACCCATCTATCATCTATCAATTTATCTATAAACCTAATGATCACATTTAGCCTTGATTTTATGCACATGTGTTTAGGCCTGAGCACTTAGAATTGGAGAAACTATTCCTGGGAAAGACTGATTTACCCTCTCTAAGTAGACATTGACTATAGTTCTTTATCTAAGGAAGAGGCCGTGAGATTTTCCCTTACCTTCTTTGTCTTGTTGATTTTATGCATAGTGTTATCACTGTACAGGGCTTGTTTAGGCAACCACAGTATTTAGATTTCATAGATATAGTGTTATTGTCTTGTTTAGAAGGTACTATCTTCCAGCAGGTTTCTTGATCCACTGCATTTTACACGTACTCTGAATCTTTTTCCTGAGATATTGCCTGGGAGAGATGTCTTTCTGTCTATAGGCTACATTGCAGATGTGCTTGGTTCTGAGTACTAAAAGTCATTTATTCTCTATGTTTCAATCAGCTTTAGGTCTCTGTAGCAGCCTCTTGCTTTTGCAAAAAGATAGTCCCTTGACCTTTAATGAGGAATGAAACCTGCTTACCATTCATTATTTGCTTGACCGGATTTGCAATATCCTAGGAGACATAATAATGACTGATCCATTGTGACTGTTTCCAGAAGAGCTTAATGGAAAAAGGAAGACTCATTCTGAAAAAAGGGGGGGTTCATCCATAGGATAATATGGGAACTAAAACGATAAGAGGAAAAGGTAAATGGAGTACTAGTGTTTATCTCTCTTTGTTTTCTGATAGAGGTAGTATGAACTCATGTTTTGTAGTCATATCTCCCTGGCACGTTACATAGTATTCTACAACAATGAGCCAAAATTAATACCTGTAGAGCTTCTTTCACGTAATCTTACACGTAAATAATCATCAAACACATATACAATTTGTTCTTTCCTAAAAACTTATAAGATGTTATAACACCTGGTAAAATTTTTAATATCAGACATTGGTGATCAAAGCTAAAGAGATGTTGATCACTGAAATTCAAGGCCATACAATCTATCCTCAAGCCAAAAATTTGTATTGTAGCACATGTTAGTAATTTTTTTGAGTCTTGAAATCTCAGTTGCACTAATACAGTTGCTGAGGTAGTTGTCTATTTTCAGTGTTTTATAATTTGAAATGTATAGTGCCTATCTGACACATCAAATAAGAAAGAAACTCGACTGAAGAATTGCCTTCATCAGATTATCCTATGTGTATGCTTGTATGACATTTTCTTTATTTCTGTTGATATAGAGGGCCAAAGCATCTTTGGGCAGTACATTCATTGGCAGAATGGCCTGGGCAGCATAGCTGAATGTGAATTTGAAAGAATATCAAGAAGCAGCTTTCTTCAGAGGCTCTATCATCTAGTGTTTAAGTTTCTGTCCTATCTTCCCTTAATGATAGTATATAACCTGTCACATTAAATAAGGCCCTTTTCTTCACAATTTGCTCCTTGTCATGGTATTTATCATAGCAATAGCTAAAACAGGAACAAAACAAACTAGGTCAATGTGTTAATTTCAGCTAGGAATCTAGTTATTCTAAATATCAGGGAATGTGGAAGTACTAACTTATATTTGTTCTATAGATGTATTCAGATAGCTTGCTTTTATTCATTCTTTTTTTTTTTCAGAGCAAATAGAAAACATGTAAAAAAAAGTACAGATAATATGGACTGAACAGTAGTGACTCTAGCCAAATACATGTCTTGAAATGAAAGCTAATGTAATAATAATAAATTCTAGGACTTTAGGAAAGACATAAAGTCATGAATTCGCTATCTACCTCCAATGCTAGGATTCATGCCTTTAGAAAACAGGCTTGCATGAAATTCCTTTCATTTCCTTTTATCTACAGTTGATCATTGAATTGCTCCTTGGGTAAAGAGCCCTCAGAAGATATCACTTTTGACTGCCTGTTTTTCAGTGTTGAAAACTTTAGGTCATCCATTTCAGGCATTTATAAATGTAAAAGGAGTTGAAGGGATTTTGGAAAGTGTAAAAAGAAGAAAATTTAAAAGTGGGAAAGAGAATAATAAAAATATCTTAAGGAATGTTACTTGTATTAGGTATACAGCAACAATAATCTCACTTTGCAAAACTGTAAACAACTGAACAAAAGCAATAGCACTCAACACAAAGAACCCTGGCATGAGGCAGCATCTTTGCCTTATGTTACCAACTAGTAGTAATAAAATTAGTCTTAGAAGATATTTCTCAACCTGAGCAGTGACTTAAATGTTTTACACATTGTACTGAGTCTCTTAAGGCTCCATTTTGCCCACCCATAAGTTATCACCGGTATTGCCATATCTCATAAGTCTATAGTGACTTGTGACTTAATAAGGTTTCTATAACATTTTGTATAAGAATTATTCAGCAAAGTTTAACCTATCAAAGAGCCTGAGGTTTAACGTTTGCATATTCTTGAAAGAAAAGGAGGAATGGCACAGGTTATTACCTCCTCAATAAACAGATTAATTAATAATTTTAATACACTGTTTCACAGAGTCCTCAATTTAATTTAAAATGAACCAGTCTTAAATCTGACCTTCACTGGATCAAGTATATAACATTTAAACAAATCTTACAAATATGATGAATGAGTACAATCATTCCCACCATTCAGAATTATTGAAAGAGATGAGTAACAATAGAATAGTATAAATGCATTTTAATCTAGGAAGCATTCCTATTTTCAGTTGGCTGTTAAATCCAACTGTAGCCTTTTGAAATCTTTCATCTAGAAAGAAAATACTCTATGAGGTAAATCAGCCTCAATGGCTTTGATGGTCATTCACAATTGATCAGAGACCAAACTTATTGATCTGATAATCATCTTAAACTTGACTGGTCAAATTTGTTGTTTGTTTATTTCAGTTACCTCTGGGATTTATATTGCAAAATGTAGAAATGTTTCGGCCAAATAATGTAGCTCTGTGATTTATCTTTGACTTCCATTCATATCATTATGTTAGTAGCTATAGACTTTCTGTTTTAGCATCATTTATACTTTGTGATCAAATTCTCAAATATTGTTATTTTATACTGTAGAGTTGAATGTATTGAACTGTCTCTAAGTATTTGGAAAGTCTGTCATACTTGTGATGGGTAAATTAATCACTATTAATTTTACAAATGTTCCTATCTAGCAGCTTACAGCAGAACTAATGAAAGTGACAGAGATCTTCTGCCCCCGTTGGCTCAATAACAATTCTTTGTCTTTTAAAGTGAAGTTCTTTTAATTCAGGATGTTATATTACCCACAGGACTATTATGGAACTGTCTTTTCATTTAAAAATGACATGGAGTGACTTGATTGCCATGTAACAGCCTCATTACCATGGGGGCTATTCTCGTCGGCTACTTAGTTTTCTGTTAGGCTGGACTAAGGAAGCAACAAAGTTCAGGTCAGAGTTCACAATTTCTTTTTATTTCTAAGGGGTCATTTCAAATGGGAATACTGTTGAGGAATATTTTATATAAATAAAACCTGAAAGATGAGATGCAGAAGGTGGGCAAGATAGTATAGGAGATGATGCCTAAAAGTCACTGCCAGTCTAAAGTGAAGAACAAAGCAGTCATGTGTGCAGATACAGGTGAACAGAGTGCTGGAAGAGCATTGATTAAACAGCAACAAAGCGATTCTAGTTAAATGTAGATATCTGAGAAAGCAGCTTAGGAAAAGAGTGTGATTGTAAAACCCACTTCCGTGTCTCCAAACCTAGTAGCAGCAGAGCCACCATATAGGAATTAATTGACTTTATGTATACCAGCAAAGAATTGGCTGAAGCAGAAGTCACACAGCACCCTATTTTACAATGCATGACAATAGCGTATGTATATGTTCACGCGAATGCACACACACACAATATGACAATAAAGTTAAGTATGGAAGCAAGATAATTTTAAAGAAAATCATGTCACCATATAGAAAGAAATTAAAGACAAAATGGTAGAAACCATGCCAATATTAAAAGATTAAAAGGACTGATACAGTTGTTTAATATGAAAACATAATCAAAATTGATCTGTAGATTGAGGAGAATCCTCATCAAAATTCTAGTGACATCCTTAGAACAATAGGAAAAATACCCTGAAATTAAAATGCAAATACACACTCTCCCTTGATAAGTAGGGCAATCTTGATTTCAAATAACAGTATAGAGCTAGATTAATAGAAGCAATGTGGCACACACACACACACACACACACAAAAGAAAGGCATGTAGATCAATGGCAGCTGAACACAGGATCCACAGATATATCTGTATGGGTAAAGCCCATATTCACAAGGATGCCAAAATCATGTACAATCTGAAATGCGTCTTCAAAAGCACTGCAAGGGAATACAAATAAAAGATAAAAATATCTATCTGGGTTCCCTGAGGGACAAGCCTGACTGCATAGGGGTTGATGTCAAAAGTATCCACTCTCCAGGAAAAACACATCGGGATGGGTATGGCCCTCATGCCTCACTGGACAACGACAGGGGGACTGGAGCCATTACAAGGTCCCCTTCAAATACTGGAGGTCAGGCCTCTATCCCTGCCTTCGCAAGTTTAGAATTGCCACAGCCCTTCTATACTTAGAGAAGGGAGGAGATGTCAGGGGCAGCCCTGCTTACCCACTGAAGGCCTAAAATCAGCCATAGGGCTAAAATCAGCAATAGGCCTGTCATACATGTATATTAACATCAAGTCTTGGGTCTCAGTGGAAAAACATTGAAACAGATGGCTATAAGCTAATGTAAACAGGCAGCTTTTGTGGAAATTTACAAGCCTGAGTAGTCATAGACCTTGTAAATAGGTAGCCTGGACAGACAATACCAACTTAGATAAGGACAAGCGAGTCATAGGCAGAGTCATAGTGACTTGTCCCCTGAACCTTCACCCAGCCAATACCCAGTTCTGATGATATCTGTATTCCCCCTCATCACCCACACTCCATTGTCATTCCCTTCCCCACATCCTGCCTTTCTGTGTTTATAACCCCTTTGTGAATGAATTACGATTTGAGAAAAAATAAATTATAAAAAAATAAATAAAATAAAATTACATTAAAAAAAAACAAGTGGTGTTTGAAAACTGGGTATCCAAAGTTAGAACACTGAAGTTTGACTCCTTTCTCTCTTCCTTAGGGGAAAAAAAGAAAAAGGAAAAAAAAAGAAACCAAAACCAAATCAAATAAAATTGAAGAACTTAACAGACGACCTAAAAGTGAAAGCACTAGTGGGAATTGTTAGATAACTGTTGAAGAACTCAGAACCAGTGATGAACAGGATTCCAAATGTACTAGAAACAAGCAGGAGAATTTAATGTGCAGAGGGCTGCATCAGATCTCACATAGCCAAGGTAGCAATCAATAAAGGGAAAAAGACAAAGTATGTTATAGCAGATATTCTTTAACAGCCTTTCTTTTGTCAGAAAGTTAATATGCAGAATACAATTAAAGACCAAAACCTCAATAAAACATACAACTACAAATAATCTAGCTTTTCAAAAGGAGGCAAATAAAAAAAAAAACACATGTCATAAATGTATGAGGAATGTTCAACACAATTATAAGAAAAGGAAAAAGGTTGTCTGGAGTCTAATTTCTTGAGTTCTTTGTATATATTGGATATTAGCCCTCTATCAGATGAAGGATTGGTAAAGATATTTTCCCAATTTGTTGGTTGTCGTTTTGTCCTATTGACAGTGTCCTTTGCCTTACAGAAACTTTGCAATTTTATGAAGTCCCATTTGTCAATTCTCGATCTTAGAGCATATGCCATTGGAGTTCTGTTCAGGAACTTTTCCCCTGTGCCCAAGTATTCGAGGTTTTTTCCCACCTTCTCTTCTATTAGTTTCAGTGTATCTGGTTTTATGTGGAGGTCCTTTATCCACATAGACTTGAGCTTTGTACAAGGGGATAAGAATGGATCAATTTTCATTCTTCTACATGTTGTCTTCCAGTTGAACCAGCACCATTTGTTGAAAATGCTGTCCTTTTTCCACTGGACAGTTTTAGCTCCTTTGTCAAAGATCAAGTGACCATTAAAAAATGGGGTATAGAGCTTAACAAAGAATTTTCAACGGAAGAAACTCGAATGGCCGAGAAGCATCTAAAGAAATGTTCAGCATCCTTAGTCGTCAGGGAAATGCAAATCAAAACAACCCTGAGATTCCATCTCACACCAGTCAGAATGGCTAAGATTAAAAACTCAGGTGATAGTAGATGCTGGCGAGGGTGTGGAGAAAGAGGAACACTCCTCCATTGTTGGTGGGACTGCAAGATGGTGCAACCACTTTGGAAATCAGTCTGGCGGTTCCTCAGAAAATTGGACATAGCATTACCCGAGGATCCAGCTATACCACTCCTAGGCATATACCCAGAAGATGCTCGAACATATAACAAGGACATATGCTCAACTATGTTCATAGCAGCCTTATTTATAATAGCCAGGAGCTGGAAAGAACCCAGATGTCCTTCAACTGAGGAATGGATTCAAAAAATGTGGTATATTTACACAATGGAGTATTACTCAGCTATTAAAAACAATGAATTCGAGAGGTTCCTAGGTAAATGGATGGAACTAGAAATTATCATCCTGAGTGAGGTAAGCCAATCACAAAAGAAGACACATGGTATTCACTCACTGATTATTGGATATTAGCCTAGAACCTTGAAATGCCCAAGATGCAACTCACAGGCCACATGAAGCCCATAAAGAAGGAAGACCAAGTGAGAGTGATTCGGTCCTTCTTAGAAGGAGCAACAAAATACTCAAGGGAGCAAATATGGAGACAAAGTGAGGGACAGAAACTGAAGGAGGAGCCGTCTCAAGACCACCCCACCTGAGTATCTATCCCATGTGCAATCACCAAAGGTAGATGCTGATGTGGAAGACAGGAAGTGCATGCTGATAAGAGCCTGATATGGATATCTCCTCAGAGGCCTTCAAGAGTCAGACATATTCAGAGGCAGATGCTCACAACTAGCCATTGAACTGATCATGGGGTTCTCAATAGAGGAGTTAGAGTGAAGACTGAAGGAGCTGAAAGGGTTTGTGGCACCATGAGGAGAGCAACAATACCAACCAACCACAGCTCCCAGGGTCTAAACCACCAGCCTGGGAGCACTTAGGGGGGGATCCAGGGCTTCAGCTGAATATGTAAAAGTGGAGGGCCCTGCTGGGCATAGGTGGAAGAAGAGAACCTTGACCTCATGAAGGCTGGATGCCCCAGGGGGTGGGAATTTTGAGGGTGGGGAGGTGGGAGTGGGGGGGTGTAGATAGAGGTTACATCCACAGAGAAGAAGGAGGAGGGGCGAGGGGATTGGGGGTTCCGAGGGGGTGGTGGGGGATGGGGTAAGGGGACAACATAGGAAATGTAAATAAATCATCCAATAAAAAAAAAAAGGAAAAAAAAAAAAAGAAAAGGAAAAAGGAAATCAAGTTAAAAATTGATAGGATCCTTCCCTATTAGAATAGCTATTAAAAAACAACAAAACAACACAAACTCAAAAGATCATATATCCATGTTGGCAAATGTATGATGATAAAGAAATTCTTTTAAATTTTTGGTAGGAATGTAAATTAATCAGCCTTTTATGGAAAGAGTGTATTATGAAATGTGTATAAATAATGATTATATACAAATATGTAATGTAATATCACAAAATATGATTAAAATTGGTCACTATATCTTAAAAGCAATGAGTTGATCTAGGGTATAGTGGTTTGAATAAGAATGGAACCCTCAGACCTATCCATTTCATGGAAATGAAAATGAATCATCCATGTTATCAAAGTGTACACCTCTGTGTAAATAGACACAGGGAACAGAGTCAGCATGTGAATGAGACCTGCATGCCAAGTGTAGAAAATATGAAGCTGCTTGTGGTGTTGTGGAAGTACAGACCTTCACACCACATTTACTATAACTTTATTCATTATTAGCAACATTAGCTAATGTGTGGAATTATCCCCATGTGCCCTTCAAAAGACATAAATAAAGGTTACATGTTGTACATCCCATGCTACATGGTCCAACTTAAATAAAACAAATTTCCGTCACTTGAAGCAGAGTAGATAAAAACAGAGATCATCACTTAAGAGAAACTCACAAAAATAAAGATGATTGCCTGTTCTGTGTGGAAACAAGAGAAACTTGACCTTTAAGAAGGGAATTACCTGTGGATGGATTGGATTGCAGAGTGGAGGCAGTCTTTGAATGACATTTTCTTAAACATCTGTTCCAGTTTTGTCTCTGTATTTCCTTTAGACAGGGACAATTCTTGATTAAATATTTTATGATGGGTAGGTGAGCACATCCCTCCATTCGGTGTGTGTGTGTGTGGGGGGGTATATCTATCTACTAGAGGTGGTCTCTTCAGGTTCTATCTCACTGTTGTTGGGTGGTGGAGCACCCTCGTAGAAGCAAAGGGGAGGCTCATAGAAGGGAGATCAGGAAGAGCAATAACATTTGAAATGTAAACAAATAAAATGATTAATAAATTAAAAGAAGAAGGCGATTACCTAGGACTGGGGAGTGTGCTCAGGGGAGGGTCCTGAGTGCAAGAACTGTAGATGTATGTAATTAATGTGCAGCACACTTAGCATGGAACTATCACAGAGAATCACACTTTTATGTGTTATGCATGTGAATAGATAATAAACATTAATAATTATATATAGATATGTAATGTAATATCACAAAATATAATTCAAAATGAAAACTATGTCTCAAAAGTAATGAATTGAGTCAGGGTAGGGTGGTTTGAATAAGAATGGATATCACAGACCTATGTGTTTGACACACTAACAGGATGATATTAGAAAATATCTATGTTAAATACATGACTCCAGCAGTACCATTCTTGTTAAAGCCAACATGCTTTTCTTATAAAATAAGAGTTGTCCCAGCTGGACAGTGGTACTGCACGCCTTTAATCCCAGTACTTGTGAGGCAGAGGCAAGTGGATTTCTGAGTTCAAGGCCTGCCTGATCTACAGAGTGAGTTCCAGAACAGCCAGGGCTATACAGAGAAACCCTGTCTTTAACCCCCCCAATCCCCATAAAAGAGTTGTCATGCCGTGATGTTTCTTCCCAGCAATAGAACACTAAGAGAAGTCTAGTACACAATAAAACACTGAGCTTGTATTTCTAGTTTCTGCAAAATTTCCCATCACACATATTCTCCAATTGCTGTAGCCATCTTTTAGGGTGAATTGAGACAGCTATAATAATGTATTGCTAACTGGGTGACTGGTGAGAAATCTATTTGCTCACACTTCTGGAGTTGAATATTTAAACTCTCTGTATCTTCTGCATACAACATGCATGTTTGAGTAAAACCGGATTAAAGACTCCTCTCATATTCTCTTCATTAACATTAATTACTACTTTGAACATAAGGTTCCCTTAGACTCAGAGTTTGAACAAGCCTATGGGATTCAGGGAGAGGAATGTGATGGTTTTTTATGACTGGCCCAGGGAGTGTCACTGTTAAGAGGTGTAGCCTTGATAAAGTAGATGTATCACTGTGGGAGTGGGCTTTAAGACCCACATCCTTGCTGCCTGGAAGTGATTCTTCTCATAGCAACCTTCAGATGAAGATGTAGAACTTTTAGCTCCACCTGCACCATGTCTGCCTAGATGCTATCATGCTCCTGTTTTGATGATTATAGACTGAACCTCTGAACCTGTAACCCAGCCCCAGTTAAATATTGTTCTTACAAGAGGAAAAAAATCTACCCTGTCTTTAACATAATAGGCATTAGAAGTTTAACGTATAGGTTTAGTCTACAACAGTCTCCTTTGAAGGTCATCTCTAACACATATTTTAAAACAGAATGATAATTAAAATGGGGTATGCACTTTGGTGTCAGATATAATAAAATATTAATTAATGTTGCCATTTATTAATCTGCTTTAATACTGGATAATATATAATAGTCTATGTAAAAGTAAATTACATAAGACATGAACACGTTTGTTGTGAAAGCTTAAGAATTAACTTATAAGAAAAAGAGGCAGAGATAAGATGTAAAATCTGAGAGTAGTCAGTAGTCCACTTTGAAACTTATATCTGTGGCTATGGATTTTCAGAGTGAACTCATGCCCTGGGTATCCCTCCTGGGGATATCATCTTTGAACTACCAACAGTGGTTCCTGTTTATTAAAATCCATAATGCCAGAAGAGTGCATCAGATTCCATTACAGATGGTTGTGAGCCACCATGTGGTTCATGCAGTTGTTGGGACTTGAACTCAGGACCTCTAGAAGAGGAGTCAGTGTTCTTAACCACTGAGCCATCTCTCCAGCCCCAAAATATTATGTCTCCCCATCTGGGAATCGAACTCTGGTCTCCTGTGTGACAGGCGAGGATACTCACCATTATATAACAAAGAGCTGTCTCCTTAGAGGCTCTGTCAAAGCCTGAGAAACACAGAGGTGGATACTTTCAGCTAACCATTGATCAAGGAGTTCCCAATGGTGGAGTTTGAGAGAAGATTGAAGGAGCTGAAGGGGTTTGCAGCACCATGGGTAAAGCAATATTACCCAGGGTCTAAATCAGCAGCCTGGGAGCACATAGGGTGGGACCCATGGCTCCAGCTGTATATGTAAGGGAGGATGGCCTTGTTGGGCATAGGTGGGAGAGGAGGTCCTTGGTCCCGTGAATACTGGATGCTCCAGTGTGGAGGAATTCAAGGGTGGGGAGGTGTGAGTGGGTGAGTGGTGGTACATCTTCATAGAAGCAGGAGGAGGAGTAATGGGATAGGAGTGTCTGGGGCGGGGAATAGAGAAATGGATAACATCTGAAATGTAAATAAATAAAATATCCAACAGAAATGTTTAAAAAAAAGAAAAAAAGAAAAAAGAAAAATCCATAATGCAATTCTTATAATATAGGCATGTGAGATTGCATTAAAGGTAGTAACTACCTTAACAATATTGGAGTTAGATTTAGACACCTGAACTCTAACCCAGACTTATGTCAAGTGGACACAAACTCATCTATGTAAGCACTGAAACATTCCTTTTACAATTATCCCACATAAGTTTGGGCATCCAATATAAATACAGTGATGATAAATTTTAAAGCTTATTGTAATGTTTGAAAACAAATTCTGAATACATATTCAAAAAAGCAGTAAGAAAAGAAACTATATGTTTGATATGTGTTAGGAATAAAAATGTGATCATTAAAATGGAAGGAGGCAGGATTACCTTTAGCTACATGAAACTGCAATGGTTTCCTTAAAGAAGGAGGATGTAAACATTTTCTAAGGTTTAGGGATCAAAAACAGTAAGAGAAGACAAACAAACAAACAGCAAAAAATCAATCAATAAGCTATTGAGTGATCATCAAAGGAGCAAAGAGTTCTTCGTCATTCTTCCAGGTTTAAGTGGTTTACAACAGAAGGCTTTGCTTCTCTAGCCTTTGCCTCATGAGCTCTCACTCTTTCTCTACCAGAATCTCAGAAAATAGAAGTCTTCATGAAAGCTTGCAATAAAATCTCAGAAATGTATCAAAAAATTTTGTATGGGAATGTTCATGGAGTTTTGTTTATTACCTTGCTTGTTCTTTAACTATTTGTGTTTATTGTCTTGCTTGTTCCTTGACTATTGCATCTATTGTATTGCTAGTTCCTCAACCTAGAACTGACCTTAATACTTGCATGTAATTAAAATGATATAAAAGCAAAAAGGAAGAGTGGGGATGGAATAGGGGGTTTCTAGGGAGGGGAAATGGGGAAAGGTGATGTCATCTGAAATGTAAATAAATAAAATAGCCAAAAAAAAAAGAATTTGTAGACAGAAATTTGTATGTTAAAGTTTAGTTTAAGTAGTGAATGACTTCATTGAGGGATGAACCATGAACTTACCAAAATATCACGAATAACTGTGATGTCTCATCCATCTTCATCTGCTTTGATTAGTTGACTTATTTTATTTAAAAATCTGCTCTACTTTTAAGCCAACAAAGTGTAAATGTAACAGGTGTCCATTTTTTCTTATCAGAAGACTCAAACACTGAGATAAGCATATTCATTTTTAAACCCTAGGGGACAACAAGCCTCTCAATATTCATAAAGCTTTCTTCATATTGCAAAACATTTCAGCAAAATTAAATTACAGTTTCCCTCCTGTGCACCATGACAGCGTCAGTTACACTAGGAGATCAGAAACTGTTTTATGACATCCCCTAGATCAAAAACCAGAGACACACACTTCAACACGGCATCCTTAATCCTAACAGCTAAGAGCTCTGTGGGTTATTGAGTAGAAAATCCATATTTTTAAAATACATTTAAAATATATCCAACAAGTATAGTTACTCCTAGGGTAACAGCCTATTTTTAAAATTATTTTTTATGTACCTGTTAGACAATGCCCTTATTATTTGATCATCAACATTGCCAAAGCAATGACACCATGTCAGCTCTTAATGGTACTTGTATCTTCAGTAACATTTTCATGTAAGACTTAAAAATACACTTAGGCCATGGTAGACAAATCAAAACATGTTTATTTTTCAAGACACAGTTTGTGAAGTCTGTTTACTCAGTACAGCAGATATACTGAAGTTAAGGGGATGTCTCTACATTTCAGGGAGAAAGTGCACACACAGCTCCTCTGTGGAAGCATGACTCTTTATGAAAGTTGCTCAGTAAGCAAAGAGAGTGCTTAAACACTAATTTCATCTTGAAAGAGGAAGCATATTGTTATCAATCAACTGTAACCAGCATTGACTTTGAACATTATCCAAATTTTATAATGCATATTCAGTTAGATAAAACAGTTGTCAAAAAAAGTCTACTTGAACCATAGTCTGTCACTGGATCTCAAAGTACAATTTGTTGTGGTTTTCTTGGTTATTATTTTGCATAGCTTCATAGGCTAAAGGAGAAGTCAAATATGTCTGGCTGAATTACAAGGAACAGAGAAGAATTAGAACTGAAATATTGATTCAAAAGTAAAAAGCATCTGGTTTTATGAACTCGTAGGTATAAATTTCATGATAGCCTTTTGATGTAGAGCTTTGCTTCTCAGACCTAATAAGCTAAAAATGCATGCTAATATTCTGAACAGACAATCTCTGATTTGGTAGATCTAGAACATGGTCTGAAATTCCATATTATAATACATTACATATGAGGTCACTGAACACAGTGCAATTTCCCACAGACACTATTACTATAGAGTCATAGCAGAACCCTGGATCCCAGAGATGTCATTACTGTAAAGACAAACAGCAGAGAGCTGATTCAAATTTCAAAGACATAGGCCACAGTATTTGTCCCAGCAGACCACATTCCTCTACATTAAAATGTTCATTGAGCCAAGATACCCATTCATTCCAGCTATTCTGAGCATTGAAGTAAGGATGGCCCACTGGGGCTATGTAAACCTTTCCCAGATTGGTACTCTTGTATGAGATTCCTACTCTGTTCTGTCACTTTTTCCTACCACAGCTATTGGAAAGATTTCCTTACCTACTCTTGCACCCTATTCTAGTAGATCTCTTCTATATAAACATGTTCAAATTTGTTGTTTGAACATTAGTTTCTTGAGGGATGCAAAGAAATCCTAGGGCATAATTTATCTCTCTTGACACTTGTCACTACAACAGGGAAAAAAAAAACACAGTGCACATAATTACAGAAAGGTCTTGGAAAGACTGAGTACCAATACATTACTAAATAAGCATTATTTTTTTTCAAAATTTGTATGAATCCTAAATTGAAATCTTGACTTGTTATAGTACAGACGTACTTTCTTAGTATGCAAGCTTAAGGTTACTTCCTCCTTCTGAATTACTCTAGGGAAGGAAAATATATTACTGGATTTAAAATTCTTTTTTGAAAATCACGATCATTTTATAACTATGGAGACTCTATTTCTTATATAATTTTCATATTTTAGAGAATATGAAGATGAAGTCTAATTACATATTTTAAATGTAAATTTGTAAACCTTAATTTTATATTCATTCAACTTAATTTTATATTCATAATGAAGACAAAGCAGCAGTTTTCATGTATTTTATAAAAAGTAAGATACATAGACAGAAATGAAGTTCTTGTCAGAATATGCTAGAACCTGCAGGGTATTCCTCAATTTCTAAGCCCTGAGGTGAATTGACTTCACTTTTCAATATGATCAATTTTGTGACTCCACACAAAGGAAAAATTTCCTTCATAGATATTCTAGTCGATGGTATCCTTGATTAGCTGCTTTGATAATAATGAAATTAATGTTCTGAATGTCAAATCAAGCCTAAATCCCGTCTTCAATCTTGTTCCATAACATTAGCCCACTCTTAAAGATGAACACTGTATTTTATCATCATGGCAAATGAAGTTGCCTGTTGTCTTCTTTAAGCAAGGGAAACAGGAATTGGCAAGGACGATTCTTCCAATAAAGCACAGTACAAAAAATAAGAAGCAGAAAAGAATTTCTGTACAATAGCATCCACAAAGACAGTATCCACCTCTCCTTGTATCTTGGGATAGAAAAAAAAGACAAAGATCTATTGCTTAAGCCTCTAATTTTTCTGAGCCCTGGTTGGACATCCAAACTTTAAAAGGGAAAACCACAATTATTTATTTTTCCAATAGCCTAATTTAATCTTCTCAAAGATCAATGCAGAGTAGAGCAAAAAAATCTAAGAAACTACATAATTGCACCTGAATGGTGAATTCCCAAGTAGGGTTTCTACTATAGTGATAAAACACCATGACCAAAAGCAAGTTGGGAAAGAAATATTTATGTGGTTTAAACTTCAACATTGTAGTTCTTTCCTGAAGTAAATTAGTACAGACACTCAAATAAGTCAGACATCTGGGGGCAAGAGCTGATTCAGAGGCTGTGGAGGCATGCTGTTTGCTGACATTCCCCTTTTGACTTAGTCAGTTTACTCTTACAGAAACCAGGACCACCAACCCAGGGATGACAATCCAGGGCATGCTGGGCTCTTTCCCATTGATCATTAATTAAGAAAATGCAGTATAAGCTTTCCAACAGTCTGAATTTATGAAGCCATTTTCTTATTTTAAGTTCTCTATTCTCAATGACATTAACTTGTGTCAAGTTGATATTAACTATCTAGTGTAGTAAATTTGCAAGTTTCCTACTAATTTTTCTTTTTAGGCAAATTTTCTTCAATTAGAAAATACAGAATTCAATGCATCACAATTTCATTTGATGAATTCAAAATCTGTGACATTCTATCTCAGACATTCTATTTAAAATAGAATGCTAAGTAAACAGATGGACCATGAAGTCTGAATGCTTAGCATTAAGTATAATACATGAGATATCTGAGCTTATTTATTCTCTATGTAAATGCACTGAGTACAAAATAAAGGCACCATTAATACTTTTCTCACCAGGATAAAGAGAGTATTGGGGGCAGGGGAAATGTCTCAGGGGGTGAGACACTTGCTGAGGAAGTATAGACCTTAACATAGATCCCAGATCCTACATAAAGACAAGTGTGGTTATATACATCTGTAATCCCAGCACTCCTACAACAAAAGCAGGCCACTAATCTGGCATAAGCAGTGCACAAAAACAGGAGAACTTGTCTCAAACAAGTTAGATGTAAAGGACTGACAACCAAGGAACTTGTCCTCTGCTCTTTATACATGTGCATGCAGTTGCACTCATGTGCATTGGAACAGGGCAGGGGTAAGTAATTCATGTAAAATGCTATGCATATCAAATGGTATGCATACCCCCAGTTTCTCCTCCAACACTCCCACCAGCCATTGGTTGGCTACTACAAATAGAGAATAATTTATTTGTGTTTTAAATGGTTCTTAGCTATACTTCCAAGTGGATTAAATATGATATCTGAAATAACACGTGAAGGTATATAAAGTATAAGTTAATTTGTTTTCAATTACATAAAATATATCATTTATTTTCAATTTCTGTGAAGAACTGGATTGGAGCATTGATCACAATTGTATTTAAGAAGTAGGTTTCTTTTGGTACTGGTAGAGGGATCATTTCTGTAGCATGTAATCCATAAGCATAAGAAGTCTTTTCATCTTCTACTATCTGTTTCACTTTCCTTCTTCATTTTTCATTGTATAAGTCTTTCACTTACTTCATTATATTTATCACAAGTATATTATTTTTGAGATTCTTATAAATAGAATTATTTCTCTGATTTCTTCTTAGTATTCTTGTCCTTAGTATGTAAGGAACTTGCTGGCTTTTACGAGGGTTAATTTTATAACCTGCTACTTTACTAAATGTGTTTATTAGCTGTAGGAGTTTTCTTACAGAATCTTTAATGTTTATTAATTCATGGAAAATTATCATTAGAAAATAAGAATACATTGACTTTCTATTTTCCTATTTGTATTCATTTCTCTCCTAAATGTATCTTTTTTTGCTCTAGTGAACATCCAAGTGCACTATTGAATATAATGACAGGGAGTCGGCATTCTTATTGTGCTGCTGATCTGGGTGGAAACACTTTGAGTTCTTCTTTATCCTGATATGCTGTGGGCTTATTCGATATCACCTTTGACATGTTAAGCTATGTTCTTTGTAATCACAGATACTCCAGGAATTTTATGGTTTTAAGAGATGCTGAATTTTATCAAAAATTTTTTTTATTTAGCTAATGAAATAATCTTACAGTGTCTGTCTTTAAGTCTCTTTAGGTGGCAGATTACATTTTCTCATTTATTTACACATGCTGAATGATCCTTGTATCTTTGAGATAAAGTCAACTTTATCATGGTGGACAATCTTTTTTATGTTTTCTTTAATTTGGTTTGCAAGTATTTTAGTGAAAATTTTGTTTTCATATTCTTCAGAGATAATGGCACATAATTTTTGTTGGTTTGGTTCTTTAGTTTTGGTATACATTCTCATTAAAATTATTCGTAAATGCTTCTTAACAATTATATGGAATAATTTAAGAAGTATTAGTGGTTGTTCTTTATTAACAGTCTTATAGAATTCTACATTAAATCTGTCTAATCCTGAGATTTGTCTGTTTGATTTGATATAGGCTTTTTTATTACTGCTTCTAGCTCATTATATGATATTGATGAATACGTCATTTTTTCTTGATTTATCTTTGTTGGGCTGTGTGTGTGTTAATTTATTTTAGATTTCAGCTTGATGAGAGTATAAGTTTTATTTTATTTGTTTAGAGACAAGTTATCCCTATGTAGACCAGGCTTACCTCCTACTGGAAGCAAGACTATATGTCACTTTGGGTGTGTGGAATGAACATTTTTAACATACTTCTGAGTATATAAATTATCAGTCTCTGCACTATTTCTTTAACTTTAAAACCTTTTTATTTCCATTATTACATAAATTTATATCCTCTTCTTATTTTGATGATTTTACCTAAACTTATGGTGGAAGCTTCATGAAATTAAACACAAATACATTTATACACAAACTCAACTAAAATGAAGTTCATGTATTGGTTGGCAATGCCCCTACTTTTATATCACATGTCACAGGCTAACAGATAAAATGCCTAGCATTAAAAGTAGTTTATTTCCCTTGGGGTTGGCTGTGACACTACATAGAGACAAAAGCATTATACAGTAGTGACAATGTTCTTAGTTATCCTCTAGAACCTGAGGGTGACATCTCACATAAAACACGATGATATATTCATCCTTACTGAATAGCTTCATGATGTTGGAAGGTAGTAAGAATGCTATCAGAGGGGTAAAGTAATAATTAATATAATATCATATGGCTGTGGAACCTGTGAGCTATAATAACAAGATGCTCACTGGTACAATTACAACACGCGCATCTTGGGAGTAACCAAGTTTCCTGTGCGGTTTAAATCCCACTTCACAAGATGAATTTCACATCAGTCACCATTACCAGATCAAGAGTCTGTGGCGGGACATGCTATAGGCCTTAGAGGATAATCTGCTACTAGTATTCTACTTAGTGGACATCATATTAAATAACCATACATTAACACACTTCTCTCCCTCGCCCCCCTCGGCTGCAGGCCAGTCCAGCCCGAACGCCCCAGTCTCAACTATTCTGGGGTTCCCAGTGGCGCTTGGGAGCCCAGGCGTCTGAGACCAGTCGTTCCCAGCATGCCTTCTTGCTCCTGGGTCCCCACCCAAGAGCTCTGCCCCCGTGGGTCTCAGACTGTGATTTCCCCACACCTGGAGCAGAATTCTGTGACTTCTCATAGCCAGACTTCCGGCCATGCATCATGTGGAGTAAACTCAGTCAAATTCCTGAGCTTCTGCCCTCTTGAGCTCCGGATAGAGCTGCCTGGGGTGACAGACACAGGGGAACCACTACTCAGCTCAACAAGGGCCCACGCCCACTCGCCAACTATAGCCCGACAACTCTCAACAGAGAAAATTCTATTTGTAGTCAATGGCTTTTTAACCAAGCAACCTGCAACTGGTCAAGGTGCAAAGAATAAGAAGTAACTGTGGAATTCCCAGCCCTGAACAGAACATCCAGATTACACCACTCCACTCTCATGACTCAGAAATCATTGCAGAGCAGGAGGCAGAAACAGTGTAAGAACCAGAGACCTTCTGACTACTACAAAACAGTGGTTTTGGGATGAGCAACAGAACTGTACACATAAACTCCCAGTAGCTGTTAAGACCATAAACAAGACCTGTGCAAACTCAAGTAACACAAGGTTTCCTTCGGCTTATTAATAACTTTGCTCCTACCACATTTCACATGCTTCCCCTCAATATCTCATCATTTATCTGTGTTTTCTCTTTCCTTTGACTGTTCAATTTTAAATTTCTTTTTATTAAGCAACTGAAAGTGAGAATATATGTGTATCCAGTTAAGAAAGTGGCTCCAAAGCTCCTAGGAACTAAAACCCCAACAAAAGAGTATAGATAGAGGGACTCATGGCTCTAGCTACACATGTAGCAGAGGATTGCCTATCTGGCCTCAATGGGAGGGGAGTTTCTTGGTACTCTGGAGGCTCGATGACCCAGTGTAGGGGAATGCTAGGGTGATGAGGCAGGAGTGGGAGGGTGAGTGTGGAGCACCCTCATAGAAGCGGGGGGAGGGGAGGGAATAGGTCTTTTTGGAGGGTAAACTGGGAAGGGGGAATAACATTTGAAATGAAAATAAATCAAATAACCAATACAAAATAAAAAAATTCAATATGTACTTAAAAGTACAACTCACTGTTTTAATCCCGACATGGGAGCATAATTCAGGACTTCAAATCTATCCTGACATCCTGGGTTGTAGGTAGAGATGCAGTATAAAAGGACATGTAAGTGAGAAAGAAGATTTTAATAGCCAAGGCCAAGCTGTGGTTTATTTGTGGAGAAAAAAATTCTGGCTGCTTCTGGCATCCAAAATCTTGTAGCAAACACAAGGAATGCCCACGAATACTGCTCCTTTATGAGTCACTTACACTGGTGAAAATGATCTTTTGTTCGTGGTAATGTTGATTTCCTTTCTTCAGTGAACAACTTTTTGTAAGATAGACTCCTCCTAGACATATTGATGCTGACTTTGAATAATTTTTCTTCAAGTAGAATAGTTGTAATGATGTAAGCCTATAAATATTGGCTTAAGAAGAAGTTTCCCATTAAATTCATAGACAGAATACTGAGAACTACTTCCCCGAGACTTAAATGAAATTATGATCACTACAGAGTGCAGGTCAGGCCTGCTACATCAATCTGATGAGAGTTTCAAATTCTCAACAGAAGAATGAACAGATGTAGACTGTTTAGATACTGTTTGAAATATAGGCCAACAGAAATCCATTTTCCTTCAATTATAAGATAACAGACTGAAAGCATAATGTTTTCCTAATTACTAAATATGCACTTAATAGTTAATACACATTTAAAGATATTTTATGTGTAATACTTGTATAATATAACTTCCATGATTTCTCAGATAGGGCAATATGTATCATTTATCTCCTTATTCTACATGCTCGTTAGATATCTTCTCTTTCTTATTATTAACATTCTCAAGTTGAACATTTTGCATACTTGACAGTATTTCCTGTCCACCATCAAGGACATTGAAGTAAGCTGTTGAGAAATTAGTGATGAATGAAAATACACTAGGCATAGTTTTTCATGTTGGGAAATTGTAGAAATGTAGGAGTATCTAGAGATGAAAATAAGGTTGAGTTGGCATTTAATTATTCAGACAATTCATGTAGTAGAAATGTCAGAAACTAGATCGGCAGAAATCTGAAAAGCAGAAGTGAGAGAGTCCCAGCACTGGCACTGAAAGAAGGTTCTCAATTGATTTAATTGGCTTTTTTTTTTTTGGTAATATATTATGTCTACACATCGAAAATATAAAAAATATTTAAAACCCTCAAACTTTGCTTTTTGTTTAACCATGTATAAAAAATTTATAGAGGAGAATATATGTTTGTTATTGTTAATAACATGTGTAAAAAAGTGTGGTTAAATGCTTCTATAAATACACTTTAATTATTTCTACCAAAAGATAGAAAATGCTTCTGATGAGAAAGCATTGTCTACTTTGTGTTTGCAAACTGAAATCTTAGAGTTAATGCAGTGAAATAAGAACTTATTGGTTAACGACCAAGGTTTTCAGAGTAATAAGAAAGAGCATGCAAACATAGAAAAAGGTATGATCAGATGTGAAAATATTTAGGGTCTTTAGAAGGAAATGTTTGTACACAGAAAAGAAATGGTATATACCATTATTTTTTTGGTATCATGGTGTGACCACAGAAAAACACTTTATCACAGATTTTCACATACATCCCACATATTGGGAGATAGTAAAGATTCAGCAGCCAAATCAGGGAATCTCTCAAACTAAATATGTGATTTTGTCACCAGGAATAGTAGGACATGTGTTTTGTTAGTAATATCAGAGTGTATACTTAGCACCCTGAGGTTGAAAGCCAAAAATACTGCTAAGAATCTTATAGTTTAAAACACCATTCTCCTTAATGGAAGATTATGGACAATAAGACTTTGAATTAGAAAAGCAGTTGAGTGTTTTAATTGGGGATTAATGGTGCATACAAGTAGTATCATGGCGACAGTGCTGCTGAGAGCAATGTATACTATCACAGCCCAGTTCAAGATGTTTCAGAGGAGAAGTATTTTTAAAAATGGCCCAGAGACAATTCTTGGGATATTTTGGCAAAAAAAAAAAAAAAATATGGCTGCTCTTTGTCCTTTTCCAAAAAATTCTACCTGAGCCTAAATTAATGAGTTTTGGATTAATAATTTTGGCAGAAAGGATTTCAAGACAGACAATTATTGAAGGTAGTGAGTAGATATTAGTGATCATTTTTATGCATCTCTATAATAAAAAGGACCAAGCATGGCAAAAAGAAATGCATAATGCATAGTTTGAAGTGAACAGGAGTGTCAGTAGGGATAACGGAGTTAAGGTGAGGGATCATGGAGGTAAATTTAAAGAGAAGGCCATAGCTAATTGGAAAACAAATGAGTGGTAAGCTTAGGGCAAGGCAACACTCAGCTAAGCTTCCTACCGGTGAAACATGATTAAAGAAAATCTTAAGCAGTAAAGAAAACCATCCATACAAAGCTGATGCACATTAATTGAATAAGGGAGCCATGTTCCAAACTTAGCAAGCAACAGAATTTGACAGCTCTGGCCATAGTATTCTAGCTTTAGAGTTACAAATACAAGAAAGGGGTTATGGAACTTTCCTTTGTAGCTAAAGAAAGCTACTGAGGGCAGGCATTTGTCAGAGTTTCCTGCGTGAAGGTCCCAAGAGGCTATTATGTGAAGCCATGAAAATGAAGCTTTGATTTTTTTTGTAGAGGTCCCAAGATGATGGAGATACTAGAGTCGTGGGATACTTGCCAGGAAAAGATAAAGACTGGATGTGGAACCAACTCAAGAGAGAAAAGTGTGTTTCAGTCTTTTGTAGTCACCAAAGCTCCAAATAGTTGGAGATCTGAAGAGAGCTTTATAACAAACATGGAGATGGAGAGTTGGAGTTTGTCCAGCTGCTTTTCAATCTTGCTTTGGTCCAGTATTTCCTCAGTTTTCTCCCTTTCCATCCATTTGGAAAGATAATGTATTTCCAGTGCCATTATATACTGAGAGTATGTGATCTGAGTGTTTCTATTGATGTTATAGGGGACTACAGTGAGAAGATCACCATGAGTATTGGAAGATATTTTGAACCTTGGACTTTTAAACAGCATAGAAGACTTATAGAACATGAGAACTTTTGAAGTTGGAATGAATGCATTTTTTTTGCATTATGATATCACTATAGGTCTAAGGAGTTCAGGGAGTGAAATCTGGAGGTTTGAATAAAAGTGGGCTCAGATAGAAGTCAAAGAAATTTTTTTTTGAATAAGTGTGGCCTTCTTAGAAGAGGTGTGTGATGAAGGATTTGCTTTCAGGTTTCAAAAGCCTAAGCCAGGCCCAGTGGCTCTCCTTGCTGCCTATGGATCCAGGTTTAAAACTCTGAGTTCCTTCCCTAGTGCTCTATATGCCTTTGTGACGTCATGCAAGGCCAAATTTAATTTTTTTTTTTACAAGAATTGTCATGGTCATGCCATCATATCTCTTTAAAGAAGGTTAGTATGACTAACCCTGACTAGGATAGCTGCCAGTCTTAGAATATTTCTCATAATGGACTTTACAGTGTATACTGTAAAAATAAAGGTAATATTTTGCCAATACTGTATATATGACCATTGTATCAATAACTGTGACTTTAGATAAAGCTTTCTAAGACAAGCAAATATTTTATGAGACACAATATGACCTTAAGTATCTGAGGTAGAAGGAGAGTTATATCTGACCTGTGAGATACTGAATTGAGTTTCTGAGGCCTATCAATGAAACTGGAAACTTGTTCAGGTGAATGCCTTTGCTTACAGCTTCCTCATCAACAAATCAAATGAGTCATATTAATAAATAATCTCTAAAGTCAATCTCTATTTTTCTCTTCTTCTGTCTTCTCTTAACTGTCCCCCAACCCCATAGAGTTTCAATATGTAGTCAATCCTTGACTGGAACTCATGATCCAGTTACTTCAGACTTAGAAGATATAGATAGTATCCACATACTACCAACCTATTTCCCTCAAAACTTAATGACTGCACCAGTTTTTAAGCCTTTTTTGTTTTTGTATTTTAAAACTTAGGATGAGGATATCTGAAGTCTGAATCAAAGATAAGTAAGATATCATGAATCTAAATTAACATGGAATTAAAATTTCAATTATAGCATATAAATCAGTTGCTTAAGAGCAAATGCAAACCCAATGAATGATTCATACTCATAACCTCACATTTTAACAGCGTTCACTTCAAATATGATGCTTTTGTGTGATTTACATGAATTTTTCATGAAAAATTTAATATTTCCTCTTGGATATAATTTATAATAATTCAATACATTCAACATTAACTTTCAGAATAGGTGTATTGTGTGGTGAGACCTAAAAATGATATTGATTTATTAGTGCACAACAAAATGAGAGCAATAGTTTGTTCCTTTAACTCCAGTGAATATATTTTCAAAGCTTGCAAACTCCCATTTTGACTGAATTGCAAAGCTGTATAATTGTAAAATTCTTATTTATATAAAAGGAATAGATGGTATTAATGTTTTTTTGCATGCCAAATTCAAATAGATCTATATATATTTTAAACATAAATATGATTGAAAAATACTTTGAAGCTGTACTTTTTGCTAATGAACCTGTAAAATGAGACCGTATATGGAATTTTAGAACATAATATATTTATAACAGTTTTATTTATGTCACAGCTTAGAAATACATTGGTGTTTAACTTAATATATATCATTCTTTCTACTAGGGTCTCTTAGCTTCTATTCTACCTAACCATGATTCTTGCCTACCATCATGCTGTCAGAAAGTTTTCTCATAGCCACACAATATTTGCTAAAGATCTGTCTAACCACACTCACATTGGTGATCCAAATGTAAGCCCAAACAAATGTAGACAGTTTTAATTATGACAAAACAGGTGACATGAGCTTCTTACTCAGTTAGTTTTTCTTGCTTTTCTAGTTATTTAGGGGATGTGAGTTTCAGCTTTTGTCCATGTGCACTTGAGTGTGTGTGTGCATGTATGTGTATTAAAGATGAGGGACTCAGAGCTCAGACAACACCTAGTATAACAGATTCTGCAAACAGCCTTGGCCATTGCTCATCACTCTGTGCATACATGTTGATATAATACTGTTACTCCCTTTTCTATGATAGATAGATCTTGTTCTTGTTTTCACAATACTCAAATAATTTTGAGAAGTGGTATATTCTCTGTCTTTATTATCAAAGAAACAAGTTAGGTTTGTAAAATGAGATAAATTTCTGAATCTCATCTCATATGAAATAAGATATTTTTAATCATTTTATCTCAAAATAAGTTTTATCATCTGGAAGACAATGACTTCCTGGATTTCCCTGTCCTCTGCTTGGTGATCTGTGGCAGTATTCACTCACCATGTGATGTTATTGAGGGCAGTCTCTGCTCTGAGCTCCACACACAGATTATTTCCTCTACTTCTAAAGGGAATGAGAAGAATGGATTCATTCTTATCTTCTAAAACATGGCTTTGAAAAAGTGTAAAACAAAATATTGTCCATGATATCTGAGAGAACATATATGCAACAAATATTTATTGCTTTCCAGTTTTCATCTAGAAACTATTCTGAAAATATCTATTAGAATATTATTTCTGTTTCCTGTTCATAAGATTTCAAATGAAACTGGGTAGGTCAGTCATTTCTACACCAACCAGTAATGATCCATAAAGTTTCTGTGCTCTTTGTTCTATCTTTCTATCTATCTATCTATCTATCTATCTATCTATCTATCTATCTATCTATTTATGTATAAAAACTAGCATCAAAATCTACTTTGTGTTTACCTTGATACGTATTTCTATCTCATGCCTATCTTTGAACAATTACCCCTAGGTTGTTTTTAATGTAAAGTAATGATCAAGGAATGATAAAATCATAGATTTCTTCAAATTTATGATTTTTCATCTATTATTAGGCAATCCACATTAATTGCTATATTAATTAGTAGAATAATTACTTTCAATTTTAAGTAACGATCTTATCCCATGACCATAAGTATTCACAATCTTTTTTTATATGAAAGTATACAAATGTCCCCACATAAAAACCATTGTTTCTGAGTATGTTTATATGCATGAAAACTTACAATCATATATTAGAGATTTGTTTCATTGCTTGGGCAAAATACCCAAGAAAAGCTGCCTAGGAGCTCTTCTGAGACCTGTTTCAAACTGTGAGTTCTGTAATAAAAGAAAGCACAAGTTCATTGGAACTTTAGTTTTACCATGTTTTTCTTGAGTCATAGTGGTTTTCCATGTAAACTTTTAGAACTATGGTTACTACAACTAGGAGATAGGCTAGGATCTGAACAGAATGATTGGAAACAAAGAAACAGGAACAAAAGTTGAATTATGAAAGAAGGGGGAATCAACTCTTTAAGCTGTAAAAATTCTGTTTCCAGCTACTATTGCAAGAAGCAGAGGATTTTCTGGAGGATTTTTGTCAGCTTCTGTATCGTAATATTTTATGTGTTAATATCACATAAGGGCCTACAGGAAGGGGAAAAGGACAAGAGGGAAAACTTGTGCTATGAATCATCATCTAATTGCTTCCATCTCCATAACAGATTCTTAAGTTATTGATCCCTGAACACAGTTTATATTTCAGAGTGACAGTTCTGATATTTTTTTCTATTCAGTTTATTCTATATATTCTATTCTATTTATTCTATTTTATTCATTTCTAACTGTGACACAGAGCTAATCAAAGAATTCTCAACTGAAGAAACTCGAATGGCCGAGAATCACCTAAAGAAATGATCAGCATCCTTAGTCATCAGGGAAATGCAAATCAAAACAACCCTGAGATTCCACCTCACACCAGTCAGAATGGCTAAGATAAAAAACTCAGGTGATAATAGATCCTGGTGAGGATGTGGAAAAAGAGGAACACTCCTCCATTGTTGATGAGATTGAAAGCTGGTCCAACCACTTTGGAAATCAGTCTGGCGGTTTCTCAGAAAATTGGACATAGCATTACCTGAAGGCCTAGCTATATCACTGTTGGGTATATACCCAGAAGATTCTCCAACATATAGCAAGGACATATTCTCCACTATGTTCATAGCAGCCTTATTTATAATAGCCAGAAGCTGGAAGGAACCCAGCTTCTGTTGTTGTCCTTCAACAGAGGAATAGATACAAAAAATGTGGATACATTTACACAATGGAGTATTACTCAGCTATTAAAAACAATGAATTCGAGAAATTCTTAGGCAAATGGATGGAACTAGAAAATATTATCCTGAGTGAGTAACCCAATCACAAAAGAACACACATGATATTTACTCACTGATAATTAGATATTAGCCCAAAAGCTCAAAATACCCAAGCTTCAACTCACAGACCATATGAAGCTCATGAAGAAGGAAGACCAAGTGTGGGTGCTTCTAAGAAGGAGTAACAAAATACTCAAGGGAGCAAATATGGAGACAAAGTGTGGGACAGAGACTGATGAAGGGGCCGTCTGGAGATCATTCCACCTGGGTATCCATCCCATGTGCAGTCACTAATGGTAGATGTTGATGTGGATTTCATGAAGTGCATACTGACAGGATCCTGATATAGCTGTCTCTTTAGAAGTCTGCCATATGTCCTAGGATGTGGCAGAATATTATGTTTCTAGATGTGTGGTCTTATGTATTCTTTCTGAAGAAAGTTTCAGTATCTGCAGGTGGCTATATGCTGCTTTTCCCTCAGAGCTCCCAGGAATCAATATCACTTCCAGAAAGCTATTCCAAATTTCTAGATTGAGTTCTGCAAGTATCCATTGACCTCATTCACTTTAGAAACTTTCTCTTTAACGTTTGTCATCACAGAGACAGCAGTATCCAAGGCAGAATTAATGTGCAAATGATTACCGGAAAAAACATTCTGAAGTGAAATTCTGGTCCAGTTTAGAAATAGACAGGTTTTTGGGACACTTTGTGGTTGCATATATGCTTCCTGCTATTTTGGGATCAAGACCTGGTGTCACTGCTTGTTTAGATGCATGGCTGTGAACAAGTTAAGCATCCCTTGTTAACCCAGGTTATTCATTTACAAGGGGACATGGTAGTTTCCTTAAAGGCTCCTTGATAATTGTAGAGGACAACACCAAAAATACAGAATTGTTGCTTAAAGGCTGTCCATGTTCTTTACTGTATGGATTACACTACAATTGAAAGTCAGACAAGATTCTGGCCAGAACCCCCAAGATGCTGCTTCTCAATCCTATCATTCATTATAGATCATTCCTCAGACTTTGGATAGAAGTCACTGATATTGCTATTGCTACCTGCTCGGAGTTCACCTCTTAGCAATGATTGTCTTTGTCATCTATTGACAGCATCTTCAATAGCAGACATTGCAATATACATTTGATCTACATTGAGTTCATCTTCATAAATTTAATTGACTTATGGTTTTATTTTACTTTATAGAATAATAAGGACTTAAATAATTTAATTCATTTGTTCAATATCACAGACACCTAAATGGTCAATTAAAAGGTAAACCAAATATTTCATTGTAAAATCCTTGCTCAGAATCACTAATAAATTTCGTAATATATAATGAATGTGAAGTTTGAAAAACAAAAGGTAATATATTGGTATTACAATAGTCATTATTCAGAGCAGTATGTTTCATTTGTCATTATTTTAGCTTCAGATGTTCACAAAGAAAATTGCCACAATACAATATTGTCAACAAAAAAAATTTTGGATAACTTCTTTCAACTATACAATAGATCAGTGAATTTTTAAAAGCTAAAAAGTAGAACGTGATTCAAGATGCTTCAAATTATATACAATTAGATTGAAAATTATTTTAATGTATTTTGAAATACAAATGCTAACATGAAAATTATACTTACTGCTATTTAGTTACTATTAATGATTTTGTAGTTAATTTCATTTTTTTAAAAACGTAACCCACTTTCCCTTTTGTTGTGACTCCTAGGTAGAATCGAGTTGAAGCTTAATAACTCTCTATTGACCACCCGCTGTCAGAAATTCATTTAGGGAGACACTGAATGCAAACTTCTAATTTCTATGACAAGCACATGGCTACAGAAGCTGGTGTAGATGCTTTGTTGAGTAGCAATGTGAAGTGCTATGAATCACAGCTTGGAGCATCAGAGGTTTTCCCATGAATTGTGTCAGTTGTTGGAAAAAGAAATATTTTGGCTATAGACCAACAACTATAGAGAGGAAGCCAACATCTGTTCAAGGATGCGTTTTGGACACCAATTCAAGTGTTCTTAACATGATATTGTTTAAAATGAAGGAAAGGATGTTGCTGGATTGACAGCTACTACTGTGGTAGAGCTTGGGGCCCAAAGGAGCTATCAAACCTGCAAACTATTCAGTTTACCTAAAGAAGATGATTTCAGCAAATACAATGTCATAAAACCTTCATACAAAAATGGTATCATGTATGTGATTCTCTTTAAGCATGGGATATTTTACTTTTAAATGTGCTTTACTGGCTATTAGCTCTATTATATGAATACTTAATTTGCTCTGAAATAGTTACAATCTGTCTGAAAAGAAATCATCAAACCAGTGAGTAGGAGTGACTTATAATTAAAAGTTTTTGCCACACTGAGAAAAGGAGATAGATTCCTAAAGAGAGAACTGGGGAAATAAGGTAATAATACATATGATTAAGCAAATACATTTTATGTAGAATAAACAATGTAAATTAGGCAAACAAAACCAAACACTGTTTAATTGATTTACACAGAATGTGAAAAAAATGTGGAAAATATTTTCCTATCCTTTGCTTTCAGTCATCCTGAAATTAGCCTGTGATTTAGTTACTCTAAATTTCACGTATTCTTAGAGATTTATCTTATTAAATGGTACACTCATTACAAGTGCCTACAATGGATATCTATGTGTGTATAGCTTTCCTAGGGAGGTAAGTTACATTCAGGGATCAGTTAGGAAATCTGGATCCACATCTTGGAACTCAATGTTTTTAGACCAAGCAGCACTTTATGTACTGATTCAGAATGACTAGATTAAGGTCTGTTTGACCCTTTCACTCATGGTGTTCTCTGATGAGTTATTTCCCCAGGTATGCAATACCCTTACATATGTTATTGTTCATATACGTTTTCTTTTTTCTTGATAATACACTAAAAGTGGGTCTAGATGGCAATGGGAGGATTTTACAAATATATGAGTAGGCAGAAACAGAGAAAGTCCACACTACTGTGTGAGGCAATAAAAGATGGAAATTCAAGCAGAATGTGTAAGAAAAATCATTCATTTGTCTTAGGAATTAGGAGTCAGAGAGAAAGTTAGGAAACCTGGATCCACATCTTGGAACTCAATGTTTTTAGACCAAGCAGCACTTTATGTCAATGGACAGGTGAACAATCCTGGAGCTTAGAACACAAAGGCACATTTTACAAAGATCCTTATTTCTCTAGTAAGCACTAACAGACCTCCTTAGGTAACAAAATTCCAGTAAGACATAATTTGGCTTAGTACTTAGCAGTTGTCCCAGTAGAAATAATAAACAGCAGAAGAAATGGTCTCAGATAAAGAAGCCAAGCATTTTTTAACTATCTAAGTAACTAGTATGACTGAACCTGACCTGACTTCAGTATAAAAGTGGTTAAATTAAGAGTTGTCATCAAACATTGTTTTCTCAAGGGTATGTTTGGTTATAGAGCATAAAAAGTTTGAATACAAAACTTCTAAAAATCCATTCTCTGTTTTGATCATCTAACTTATTAACTGTTTTGTGTGGATGCCAGTAGAAATTTAGCCCACCAAATATCGCTTAAATTTGAGTCTACTTTAGTGCAATGCTCATGAAGCCAGGCAGAACAATCAAGTCTGTTTCTTCTGATTATTTGTAAAATGGTACAATATTTTATTACAAGTCCAACATCAGAAGTGCCAGGCAATATTGTTTGCTGACTGTACCAATACTTTTCATAAATGTTCAATATTTCCAAGTCTTAGCCTAAAAATTCTTCCCTTTTTTGCCACGTAAGAGTAGGAAAAGACCACATAAATCTTTTGGAAATGAGGCCTTTGTAACACAGAATATTGCTATTGTCAATACGCTAAAAGCCACTTTAATACTTCCATAAAGTTCTTACAAATGCAAAACTGCCTTTAATGTATGCAGTGACCCTGATCTAAATGCAAGATTACTATATACCTACCTTGCAAATATTCTAAAAGGTTTTATCCCCTTCTTCACTAATTCAGGTGATCTCTGTAAGGAGAGACTGCAGCAATTTCATTATCATAATTTTATTTCTGACCCACCAAGGAAAGGACAGTAAAGTGAGGTAAGAATTTAAAAAGTTAGGGAGCTGAACGTTTCTTTGAACAAGGCCAGCATTGAAGGGGTTAGACAGTCAACACTTTGTGGAGTTGTAGATCTTTCAGTCAGTACCACCTATTTCACGTTGCCTCTAATAGCTCCAGAAGCTATTTATAAAAGATAAGAAAAGATAACAGAAAGTGATTTTTAAAAAGTCAAGGATAATTTTTAACTGGGAAGTGAGAAGATTTACTGAGAGATATGCAAATAAGTAGTCATTATGAGTTAGGTTTGTTTACACAAATCCTCAGATGTTCAAAGTATCCCCATGATTAAAATGAGCTAGACTCTCAGTTCTGAGCTTCAGAAGCAACTAAAGTATTCTGACCCATCCTTCTTTTGAAGTTTGTGCTGAGAAATTTTCTGTGATTTTAATAGATTTCCTTTTATAGAAACATGGTGTCCTTCTCAGCTTTCTATGCATTGTCTTTCACCTGCATAGTTAGTTTTTCAACTATAAAGAGGCATGAGGGGGTCATATTTGGGGTACTCTGTCTTAAATGTCTTCTGTATCTAAATGAGTATCTCTTTACTTAGATATAAAAATACTTCTGCTATGATTTTACTGTAAGTATTTTCTATGCCTTCAGCTTCAAAATGTACTCCATATTCTGTACTCTTGATTCACTGTAGACTTGATGCTTTTGCAGTGTCCCATAAACAGTGAATGTTCTTTTCATACTTCTCTATAAATGTATCTTTGTTATTTCTTTTTAAATCTCTTTATTTTTATTGTATGAATGTTTTGCTTTTATGTATGACTATTCATCTTATGTACACTTGGTCACTTCGAGGTCAGAAGAGTGTATCAGATTTCTAAACCAGGAATTAGAGATGGCTGTGAGCCACCGTATGGGCAATGGTTATGGAATCCAAGTCTTCTGCAAGAGCAATCAGTGCTCTTAATCTCTGAACCATCTCTCCAGGTGTTTTCATTCTTATTATCTTAATGTCTTGTTCCTACCCTGTCTTGCTTCCTCTTTGATAATGTCTATTGGCAAGATGTTTTTGAGTTGATTTGCTAAATTTTTCATTCCTTTTACTGAAGTGTATTTTTCTACCATGATACAATCTTAACAACTTTTCTATTGCAATGGACAAACATTGTGACCAAAGCAACTAATAAAAGAAAGCATTTAATGTGGTGCTCACAGTTCCATACAGTTAGCGTCAGTGGCCACTATGGTGAAGAACATGGCAGTCAGCATGAAGACACAGTACTGGAGCAGTAGCTCAGAGCTTACATTTTGAGACATAAAATGAAGCAGAGAGAGTGCTAACTGAGAATGGCATGGGCATTGGAAACTTCAAAGCCTACACTCAACAGCCCACCTCCTCCAAAAGGGCCTCACCTGCCAATATATCTCAACCTTGTTCCCTAGGGGAACTTTCTCATTCAAACCACTGCAGGTACTCTCTCTTATATAAAACTTGAAATATTTTTTTCAATTTCCTTACTTCATCCAGCTTTTTATTTTGTATTCTCTTAGAAATAAGAGATTTTTGTTGTCTTTGTTTTCTTTTGTATTTTGTAACATATATAAGTTACAATTAGTCTTTTCAGTTCTTTACATGGAATTTTCTATATTTGATTTTTATTGATGGTCATACTGTAAAATTTGAAATACTTAGAGGATCATGTTACCTTGTTTGTAGTGGGCCTGACAAGGTTTAAGTCAGTTGTATTCCTATTAAAAAGACCTTTATTCTTTCAGTGGCATCCCTTGCAATGGTCATGGGTTACTAGATTTTCATTCTGTCAAAGTCTAATTTTCTTCTGATAAGTTGATGTGGAGAGCATCAGGTCCAATCACCTGTATGCCCTTGAGAGTAGAAAACTCTCTGTAAAAATAATCACCATCAATGGATATGTCAAGTATATAAACTCAATAATAGTACAGTTTCGAGGGACAAAAAAAGAAGTGCAAAGATACTGATAGGACTGCGAACACTAGTATATTAGTTATGGTGATTGTGGGTAGAAAGGAAAATAAAGCCAGTTAGCTGATGATTATGGAAGTGATACAGGAAAAAGAAACTCATGAAGAAAAATCAAATTAGGTGAATATCAGAGACTATGTGGAGAATGGAATATTTTGGCAAGAGATAGAATATAAAGAGTAAAGAAAGAGATGCAGTTAGACATAGTGGAAGTCTCCACACTCAAAAGACTGAGAAAGGGGTCCTTCTAACCATGCACAAAAATACAAAAAAGAAATAAACATGAAAAGGAGGGAAAGAAACAAGAATAAGACAGATTTCTCTCTGACTGACTTTGGGTACAACCTATGTTAAGGTTGGATGCCTGTAAAGTGAAAAGAACAGTATATATAGTCTTGCCTGCTAAATTTTTCCAGGCTTGACTGAATTCCTTTTGTGATCCAGGATGGCTGTCTTACCCAGTATGTAACTATTCTCACTTCTAGGCAGTATCTTCAAGTCAGTTTCTATTGGTGCACAGTTGTTCATGCGCATTGTCACAGATGCTGGGCAAAGTTCTGGGAGAGCTTCATTCCTCTGGCTGTGAAAGGTGGGACCATCACTAAAGAGTTTTTAAAATTTTTCTTCTGTTGGGTATACTACTTGGAAATGTATTCACCTCCTGGCTCTGGCCCTGACCAAGTTTAAATTTAAGAACATTTTAAGCTTGCATCTATCTTCTGGTACTATGTCCTTTTCTCGTATTCAATCCTCTCAGAGTTTTACTCTTCTTGACTTCTATAGGGTTGCTGGTAAGGTTTCCATTATGTCTCCAATACTAGCATATATGTCTGTGTGTGTATATGTCTGTGTGTAATAAATACTTATATAATGTATATTCAAAGAACTTGTTTTACTGCTGATTACTAATTTAGTTAGTCATAAAACCATGTAACTTCACTTTATGATCTATGTACTCATGTTCTACTGAGTTTTTAGATCTTTGGTTTTTACACTGAATTTGAAAATTTGGGCACAAAGGTCTAGGCACTGACTTAGTACACTATTTATTTCTGACTACCCCTTTTCTCTTACCTTCCTTCTAAGTTTTTCTGTTTCTTGTTCCATGACATGTTACCTTGGATCCCAACAACAAATCTTTAATATACAGGTATCTTAAGCCAAAAGACTAACACTCCTTCTTAAGCAACAGTAAAACCAACATTGCTCTGTATGACTGTTGCTGAGATAATGGAAAAAATCAAGTAAGAACCACTACAAACTAGACAGTTATCATGGAAACCTCTCTATATTTCTTTGCTGGAATTATTGGAGGCATTCTGAATACACACATTGTGAGTCTTTAGTTCACGCCTAGAAGAAGATCCACTTCTACCTTGCCCATCACTCTTTTTCTCATGGATTTCCTGCTCTCCAGGAACTCCTTGGAGCCAGTAGCTATTTCCAAGCATTGGTAACAGGTCATCATTTATCCTAAAGATTTTTTCTCCTTGATCCATTTGTAAGTGTTCAATTTTCAGGAAACATCTGCTCTCATATATGCCATAATGCTTGATAATGTCATATTACTATGTGATGCTTTAGTTGCTTATTAATTTTTTATATATTTTGAGATTAAAACTTAATTATATCATTATATCATTTCTTCCTTTCCTTTTCAACCACCTAATCTCCCATTTACCTCTACTTATTCTCAGTCAACGTTATGACCCTTTCATCAATTGTGGTTATATGTATGTATGCGTATGCACATACATGTATATTCCTAAATATAACCTGCTCAGTCTATAGAATATTACCCATAGGTAGTTATATATGTGTATACACACACACACACACACACACACACATATGTATATATATATACATATATATACATATATATGTATATATTTACACACACACACACACACACACACACACACACACACACACACATATATATATATATATATATATATATATATAATGTTCAGGGTAGTAGGTAATCAATTAGTGTACAATTTCATGGGGATGACTATTAACCCACCTCAAGGTATTCCTTATTTTCTTTAGTTCTTTTTGTAGGGTTGAGGCCTCATGGTCTTTCTCTCATTCACTTTTGCATTTCTAGTGTTGCTGTCCTTGTTCAGCACATGTTCACTCAACCACTTTGGTGAGACTTAAATATATCATTGTGTTATGTTCTTATTAACTTGACCTTCAGCATTCAAACCTCCTTTATTCCTGTTCTAATCAGTGTTACCATACTGCTGTACATTTCATGATGAGCAATTTATTTTATGTTTTCATAATTCTTATATTTTTACTTATTTAATCTTTCCTCTAGCTTCTTAGGCATATCAAATATAATTGTAGTAAATTTTAGTGTCTATTCAATTATTTTTATCATATATTCAGTTCATACTAATTTTTTCCTCATACTATTCCTCTCTCTATTCAAGTATCAAGTTTTGATGTAAGTTCAGAAATTATGATTATTTTTGCATTTCTTTGTGATATGTAATTTTTATGTTTATATTTCTGATCATAACTATCTAGTCACAAATTTTCAATAAATAACTTTTAGCTCAAATTATTGATATTTATACCTAAATCTTAAGACCGTTTCATCTTCCTTTACTTTTGAATTTATCATGGATTATTCTGAATTATTACACCATTTTATCTCCCTATTGTCTAGCCTCCAACTAAATACAATATGTTGATTGCCATCATTCCACCTCAATATTATTACCTGGTACGTAACTTGTACCCAATAAATAATTATGAATTAACTGGATTTATGAATAATTAATTATTAATGTACTGTTTACTGTCAATAATTTATCTTCCTTGAATATTGAAGTATATTGTGATACCCAGTTTGGAGATTTCATTCTAAAGATGGTAATGTGCTCCATTGATGTTAAGGAGAGTCACAGTAAAACACAATAGAAATACTTAATGTTTGAGTTTATCTCATTAATACACATTGCGAACACCTGACCTCCAAAGCTTCAAAAAAAGTACTTTAGATTATTTTAAGTTCTCCAGTGGTAGTAATATTTTTTTCATTATCAATAGCAAACTGACTCAGACATTCTTTTTATGGATAATATTATTGACAATATGAAATGTGATTGGATGCAATCTAGTTTTCATTCATCATATCAGTTGTCACACATCCTCTCAATCTGCAAAATAATCCCTGTATTTGTAGAACGTTTTCTTAAATTATTCTTTGAAGGTTTTCTATTCTATTTGGCTCATCTCAAATTCAAGTAGTCCTGAATTAATGTTTAATGCCTTCGTTTTCTTGTCTCTCTTATTTGATGTCTTTGGGATTATGATAGCTTTATTTGCTAGCCCATAATTTCACTTTTTCAGAAAAGTTTTTATTTTTCAAGTATTCTTTATGGAAGAAAAAGCAGACTTTCTATTTTAATGTAATAACCAACAGTGATCTTTAACATTAGGACACCATTAAAAATGCTTTAATTATAAAAATTAAAATCTACTCATTGTTTCTTACAAGATTTTCTTTTGCTTTTAATTTTCCAGTTTTATTTGGCTTCAAAATGCAAAATGATGACAATACGTTCTTTTGATACATGATTCCAATAATATTTAATTATATTTAAGGACAGGAAAAAATTGTTTAAAAGTAATAGGCTAGTGATAGTCACAAGTTAAGCCTTTAACTATAGTAACTATAGTGATATGTAAATTTTATTTTTATATTCTTTCCTGGGTATCCCAGGTTTTCCAGAAAAATGCTTTAACACGCTAGTTTTTAAGAAAATGCTTTAACGCCCTTGTTTTCAGTCAGTTCTTCAGACACTGTACAGGGAAAAGGGAGGGAAGTTTTAGTTTCCAGGGTTAAACTCATGAGGCACTTTTCTATACAGATATTGGGGACTTCTGGGCATAGACATTAGTATTGTCTGTTTTCTTCTGTTTGGTGAGGAACAGTTCATATAGCTCTTAGCAAGTTTTGGTCTCACCTTCATTGAAAATGTCACATCACTGAGTTTTAAACTGTTGGAGGCAAGTGAGTGCTAGTTGCCAGGACTCTCATGCCACCACTTTGTTAGTATTGTAATTCAGCTTCAGTAGAAATGTATCTGTGTGATCACCTGTGGCAGACCTTTATTATTTACTTCTCACCTCGCTACATTCTTTTGGTTTTTACCCTAAACAATTCTTTTTACTTTTCTGGAGAGTAGGAAGTGGATGCATGCATAATCCGTGTAAAACAACATTTTTAGCCAAAATTTCAATGTTTGTATTATCAAGCAATAAATACATAAATAAATAAATAAATAAATAAATAAATAAATAAATGGAGACCCATTAGTATTTAAAGTTGGAAACATAGCATACTGTTTAAACTTGATATAGTTAATCTTTGTTGAGAAAATACTATTTTTCTATAAGTAATTTTAGTTTTAATTTCATATAAACTTAATTTTGAGAACTTTTAATTAGATCATATATATCTGTAGCCTCCTTATACACTTAATATATTCTAAGTTCAATGAAATAAATTCTTCACTGTTTACATTCTGATAATATAGGACCCATGTAAGTGGTAATTGTAGCAACTACAAAAGTCAATATAAAATCAAATTTTAACACAATACAGTCTCATTTTTTCAAAATAAATCAAGTACCTCCTCCAGTAGGTTAAAGAGTTTTGACTATTTTTCTCTTGAGACATAAAGATGTGTGTGAAATTAACTATACAGTAACCTGTTAATTTCTCTGTATAAAATAACAACAGGGAGTTACAAGAAAAATAATTTAAATCTTAATATAAGCTATTATGTTTTGCAAGAAAAAAAAGTCCCTTGTCTATATAAAAGCATACTTGAGTTCAGATGCTCATATAACTCAGATTTAATTTAATATATTTCTAAGTTTTAATAAGATGAACTCAGTTCCAGAAACTACTATGACATTTAATTTACTTTTATAGATAAATAGAAAACAGTAACAATACCCAAGCGTATCATAAAGTCAGTTTATTTCTGATGAAAGTAATCATTCAGCCACCACTATTTTCCTTAAGTTGATTTGTACTGGTGTCTGAAGTCAGGATCCAGCGATATTTTTTAACAATATAGCAAACTAAGGATGAGGTATTAAAAATTAGCCACGAGGTGAAACATTGCAGATTATTATGCTGAAAGCTAATAAGCACTTAGGGTAACAAGTCTGCAACATCTCTTGAAATATTGATATAGTACTTGAGAAAAATAGAACAATAGGCATATCAATCAGATCAAGTGCTGAACAAAAAGGAGTGATCTTTTCTTCCCTCAAAAACCTGCTTTTTTGACCCCTGATAGTACAAGCTCCATTATATACTCAGAGGAGTTGTAAATGCAATAAAATATTTTAGTCCAAAATTCCTACATTTACTTCCATGGCTACTTCACATTTGTCCATTTCCAAAGTGACATTCAAAGGAAGTACCTGAGTTCAGAACACAGATCCCATGCAAAGTGGTCATAGTCATATAACTCTCTGAACTGAGATCAAGAAGGCATGCATGGGATGGACCTTAACCCTACGCACATATGTAACAGACATGCAGTTAGATGGTCATGTAATACTTCTAACAGTGGAGACAGAGGCTGTCTCTGACTCTGCTACCTGCCTTTAGGTCTCTTTTCACTAACTGGGCTGCTTTGTCTATCCATAATAGAAGAAGATGCACCTAGTCATCTGAAACTTGATATGCCTAGACTGGTTGGATATCCATGGGAGGCCTCTGATCTTTTGAGGAGGAAGGGAGAAAGAATGGATGGAGGCAGATGGGATGTGAAAGGGAGAGTATGGGAGGAGAAAACAGAGGGGAACCTACAACAAGAATGTAAATAAATAAATTAATACAAAATAACAAAACTACATATCATTTCATACATAATAATAAAATGAATCACATTTCTGTGGAGAGTCTGCCCTGACATTTTAGCAACTCATTTTTGTAGTAAGTACTTGGATGATTCATTCACATGTTTTTGACAATATTAATTTTATAATGCCACCAATAAGAAAATATTTATTCATAAAGGTTTCTCTATAAGTAACTTGTTATTGAATAGATAACAAAACCAATTTAAAACTCACACTACGGAGTCCTGAATTTCTGAATCTACCTGTTGTTAAAATACTACATAAAATACTTCTGCTGGTGTAGTGTTTCATGTTCTGCTATCCCCAAATCGCTTTCTGTGAATCATGCTTTCAAAAGAAATAAGTTTACTTAGCTCAGAATTCTAGGGGTTCATGAGAACAGGGGCAGTGTCTTTTAACACCAGAACAGACCTAGTCATGAATAATGAAGGCTGGTAGATATCACAAATTGAAACGGGAATCTAGAGACTTGTGTGTTACTTTATCACTTTTTGTAACAATTGTTCTGATGGCAACTAAATTACTTCTGTAACAGGGTAAGAGTGGAATGGTTTTGTCTGTTCTTATAATAATTGCCCTCATGTATCTAAAACATGCCTACAAGACCTACATTATTTTTACTAGATTATCTTTATCCATTTATGGGAGTATATATCCCAAAGTCATGCTTCAGCAATGTTCCACAATCACAATACTGCAAGGCTGTGGACCATACCTCAAGCCTGTAGCTAGCACCCAATTTCCAAATCCAAGGATCATGCCATTTTAAAATATCAGCTATCTTGTAAACTATTTCTAGACCCCAACATGATTCACAGTTTGCATGTTCTCTATGGCTTCTGAAATAACACCACATGAACATTACCAATATCTGTCCAGTTTATCGAATTTGCATGACACGATGTTTCCAGTTCCATAAGGTGGGGCCTCCAGGACTTCACTCCCTCCCACTAATGCTTATCTCATAATGGACTCACCACCTTCGCATCACTGCAGTACATGGACTCTGAGGTAAAAATCTTGACCAGATCATCATCTCACTAATATCAACCATAAAACTAATTAATGCACATGGTTACACCATCTCTCACTCCTCAATCAATATCTCTATGTACATAAGCATACACATAAGTGTAAGCACTTACTGTGCTATTCTCTCAAAGATATCTTTAAATTTCAGCCTTGTCAGCCAAAGTATCTGCAGCGTTTACAAAGGAAGAATAGAAAAGATAAAAGAAGCAGTCTTGCAAACAGAGTAAAAGGGCTTATCATGGAATAGGATGTAATTTCAAATCTGAATCTTCAGTCTGTTAGGGCTATATGAGGAATATTAATGCAAACCCAATTCTTTGTCTGAATAAGAACAGTGCATTCATATAAATTATCCCATAGACAAGTCCTAATATGATGTCAGTCTATGCATAATTGCAAATTCTCTCTCCATATATGTATACACATATATATTCATGTATATGTACATACACATACATATGTACATATATATATATATATATACATCATATACATATATTCTTATATACAAACTTTAAAATATATTATATTCTGGATACAGATAGCTTTAAAATTTGGGTTAAAAATTAAATTACATTCTGTTTTTTTCTTTTTTTTGTTTTTTTTTTTAGTAGTTATCAAAAAATGACATAGGGCTTTTCAAATTTTCAAATATGAAAACTTCGAAAAGGAAGTAGGTGTGGGTTATTAAATTACAGGGATACAGACAACCTCCTAAGAGTAGGCAAAGTAAAAAAGTACAGTGCTTAGATTTTTATAATGGCAGTATAAACCCAGGAGAAAGAATGAGAAGCCTGGAAGTGTGCTAGCGGGAAGGCATCAACATAAATGTGTCCTGTCTACAAGCCTCTATATTACATCTGTCTATATGGGATTAACACAGATGACAGCAGAAACTCACTATGATTAATTAAACTGCCCAGAGTCATAAATCAAGGCACAATTCTATTTTGGTACAATTGATGCCAAATTCCAAGTTAAATATTAAATTGGCATAATTTAAACTATCGCTCACATGATACAAGTCACTTAGGTTTCTTAATTTCCTTTCTCTGAATCTGATTCGTATTATTGTGTTCTTCATCTAGACTCTACTCTTCTGTCTTATTTCATTTTGTTAACCCTATCAGTTTCTTAAAATTTTATAAATCTATATAAATTTCATATGCAATTTTTGATGTTCATCAATCATTTTCCTTTCTTACACTTTTGCAGTTCCACAGAAACTTCAAAAGACATATATCATGTTTGATTAAGCCATACAAAAAGGTGGGGATATATAACTCTTGTTTATATAAGCTTCTTTTTAAATTTTCAATGCATAGCTAGACTGACAATAACTTGGTCATTAAGCACTCAAGTATATTCACCTACTCACATCAGATTTTTATGCCCTTGTTTAGCTGAGCTCATCTGTGTTAGTTTGGATTGTAGGAAATAAACACTTGATTAAAAATCAATATCAAGAAATTTTATTTTATTCTGTCACTAACATCATATGTCTTAAAGTATAGAATATTCTTTAATTCAATATTTCTTAGGTACTTTATTATAAGTTAAATTTGTATTATTTAATTAAACTTAGTTCCAATGGAACTACTGTCTATTAATGTTTATTTTATTACTTTTGCCTTGTCTTTCATTCTTGTACACTGACTATATATTGCTTGTTAAAGAGCTTTTTGTGAAAAATTTAACTTAAGACATATTTAAAGATTTATACAGCACACTAACAATCTAAGTGCACTTTCATAAAGTTACATGCAGTGTTACAGAGTATTATCTGGTAATAATTCCAAATATCCATGAATTAACTTATATGAGAATTTGTTTATCAAGTCATTTACATGAAGATGTATGCTCTAAAACAGGAGAAAGAATAGGATTTATATGAAATGGTTATTGTAGACATAATAATCAGAAAGGTTTAACAATTCTTATCGTATTCTTCTAGACATTTCCGATCAAGCAGTGCTTCTTTAACAAGATAGGCCTGAAATCTCAAATCCCTTATGTGACATGTGATTTTTCATTGTTTCATTAAGTCAGCATTTCTCTAATAATACCTACTATATATCAGGCACTGTGCTATTCACAGCATTGATATGGAGATTCACTTTATACCCCAGAATTCAAATACAAAATCAAAATGCATTTTAATGAAATAAATTGTACATAAGAGTAAGATAAAAGAGAAATATTTAATAATCTCACTTGGAGTTCTCCAAAGTGTAAAACCGGTTACAGTTGATTAGAATATATGATGTGGAAATTTCAGGACAGGTAACATCTACAAAGGGATCAGAAGAAAAATGAAGATGTATGTGAATCAGTGAGCAGCTTACAGGAGTGAGCGGGATGCAGTGCCTCACAGATGGAGAGTTAAAGGACCCGAGAACAACAAACGCAAATACACACTGCAAACAGGAGTGGAGGGAGAGTGTCTGTAACAATGGGAGTATTCATTACCAGGCACTAACAGCTTCAGGAGAAAATCATAAAAGATGATGAAAGAGAGTCAGACTGGGAGAGTATGGGTAATCTAATGATACCCCACTTTAAATAGATCATTTTAGCATTAGGAAGAATTAAGTTATAGAGAGGAGTTAGTTGCCCTTTGATCTTCTTTAGGTTTAATTAGATTTCTTTGTCAGTTTGTAATATATGACAATAGAAAACTAAAGAAATTTTTGCAGTTTTAATTATGAGTAAGCTGCTGTGCTCTCTAAGGAGTCAATAATTACTTTGGGATGCAAATATCTTATGAAATGCATTTTAAATCATGGTATAATATTGGTGACATTTTCAAAAATTTAGTTAATAACCTTCTTACTTGAAGTGATTTTACATAGAAAAGAGTTCCATTTGTGTTTTTCAAATGCCCTTTTCCTGGCTTATCTGTATGCTGCCAACCAACTTGTATAATCACGGTAAAGGCACAGTTTTGGGTTCCAGAAGACATTATTCTATGTAACTTATGCTTTTGATTTCCTTGTGTGGACAGGAACAGACCTTTTGTTAATTGCTTTTAAACTAATGAAATATTTAAACAGATGGCTACAAAAATGTCATACAAATTCACATATTATTATTGAGCAAAAGAAATTATCTCATAAAATAATGATTGTTACATATTTTGCTATAGTAATACAGTAATGGCAACAGATGTTTCCTACCAGAGAAGTCGTGTACACTATTGGTCATTATGTGAAATGCTGTGCAGTGAATTATGGTTGAAATTTTATATTAGAAAATTGGATTTTGCAATAACTATAGAAACTGATGAAATGTCCCTGTCTGGGGCCTTACTACCCTGAATGTGCCTGATTTTGGCTAGTATTTACTTTTTGAAAAACACTATATTTTATTATTTTTAAAGCTTTTATTAAAATATTTATTTATTTATTTATTTATTTATTTACTTTATGTATATGAGTATATTGTGCCTTCAGTCACACAAGAAGAGGGCAACGAATCCGATTACAGATGGTTGTGAAGCACCATGTGTTTGCTTGGAATTGAACGCAACCTCTGGAAGAGCAGTCAGTGTTCTTAACCACTGAACCATCTATCCTCCCTCTATTATTTTTTAAAGTATCCCATGCAATATAATCTGAACATATTTATTCTCTACTTCTTCCCCAACCCCTCTAAGATTCATCTTCATAATTTTTTCTCCTAAACTTACATTCTTCTTGTTTTTAGTAACTTGTTGTAGCTCTTGAGTGCGAGCCGCACAGTGGGCATCATCAATCAACCAGAGTCCTCACCAAAAAGGAAAACAGACTTTGTAAAATGCAGAAAGAGCTTTGAGATTAAATTACTTGTTGCTCCTGCAGAAGACTAAGATTTGGTTCCCAGTAGAGATAAGGTAGTTTACAACCACCTGTAAATTTAGTTCCCAGGAACCTAATACTTTTCAGTTCTCTGAGAATAACAGATACACATTGTGTGTTTGTTTGTGTGTGTGTGTGTATCAGAAACATACAAAAATTAAGTAAGTTAATTAATTAATTAATAAATTAAACTAACTATCTTTCTCCCTGTGTTTTGAGGGTAAAATTCTGACCCTTTCATTCTTCTACACTAAAACATTGACTGACTTTATTTTGTGCAGGTCTTTGGTACACAAACACAGCAGTTATTATTTCATGAGTACTGCAGTCCTATATTATGAAGACAGAATTTCACTCCAGTCTTCCATTTCTCTGCCCTTTTCAATTGTTTTAACCCTCTTTCCAAAATACCTCCAGAGATTTTGGAAGGGATCTTATATAGGTATCTCATTTTTGGCTTCTGACAAGTTGTTGATTCTGTGCTGCGGAGTCCTGCGAGCTGCACTAATCTATGGGTAGAAAGATGGGAATTTAGAAGGCAATCGGGTAGAGAGTGCGAGGGGTTTGGGAGGAAGAGAGGAGTGGGGAAGGAAATGGGGCAGCAGGATCAGATATGGGAGGAGACAGGGGAGATGTACAGAGGGTCATGAAATTGAATATAAGTGTGTAGCAATTGGGGATAGGGAACCACGGTAGCCAACAGAATGTCCCAGATGTCAAGGATGCAAGAGGATCCCAGGACTCAATGGAGATGACATTAGCTGAAATACCCAACAAAGGGGAGAGAGAACCTATAGAGACCATATAGAGAGGTTAGACACAGTCTCCATTTGAGGGCTGGGGCCACTCAACCTTCTCAAAATTTTAACCCAGAATTGCTCCTGTCTAAAGTAAATGCAGGAACAAAGAGTGAAGCAGACCAAAGAAAAGGCCATCCAGAGACTGCTCCACCTGGGGATCCATCCCATATGCAGCCACCAAACCCAGACACTATTGCAGATGCCAAGAAGTGCTTGCTGACAGAAGCCTGATAAGGATGTGTCCCAAGAGGCTCGACCAAAGGCTTACCCATACAGATGGGGATGCTTGTAGCCAACCATCGGACTGAGCAAGGGGACCCCAATGGAGGAGTTTAGGGAAGGACTGAAGGTGCTGAAGGGGTTTGCAACCCCATAGAAAGAACAATAGCAACCAACCAGACCCCCCCAGAGCTCCCAGAATACACATGCTACTGTTGCACTAATTGGAATGTGTGCCGTATTATTCATTATTGTACTTTACAGATTTCGCAAGACTCTTGATGTAGTTTCTTGAATCTATATCTCGTGTGTTCCTATTTGAGAATTTTAAACATGTATAAAACGTATTTTGATCATGTGTCCCCTACTCTATACTTCAATATTTTTACTTGCAGCCTTCATCCTAACCCGCCCTTTCTTAACTATAACCCACTGAGTCCAAATAAGATAGATAGATGTGGGACTATTCACTGCAGAATCTGCAAACCTGCCAAAGGAACCATCCCCAAGAAACATCTTCTCTGTGTCCTCTAGAAGCCATCATCTGCTGGTAACTCCTTAGCCAGGGGTGGGCCAGCAGTATAGTCTTAAGCTCTTCAATTAGTTTAAAACCAGTAATAAAATAATATATAAAACTTTAATATATCTTTATAACCTTGTTATTGAAATGCCTTCTGGGCATTCTAAACATTAAAAATTATTCCCCATTTTTCAAGAGTTTATCTAAAATCTGATTTATTTATAAAAATGATCAATATTGTACGGTAAATTTTATGATATATTTGCAAGTCTTCTTGGATAGTTGATCTATTTAGACAAAGTACCATGAATCATTAACTGGAGTGACTAGAAGTTCAACCTTGTGACCATATCTATCAACTGTCATCTATAAAAATTATGACTTTATTTCATATAAGTTTACTATTTTCCAAATGAAACATTCCTGAGAACTGTCAAATTTTTAATCATGTTTAATTGATGAGTGGTAAGATAATAGCAGTGATGCAACTAATTTACATTTATTTTATAGACTTATTTTGAACATGGAAGATAAATTAGACATTAACATTCAAATGTCAGGCCAGAATCAAAATTAATGAACAAAAGAAAAAGTAATTCCTAGTAAATGATATTATAAAATGTATACCCATGGAATTTAAATGAATTTTTTAATTAATGTGAAATTTAGAAAAATGTCATATTATTGACCTCAATTTTTCTACAATTTTTATGCCTTTCATTCAGATAAATTACAGTCGCTGTGTAAAGGGCATACCTGATAATTTTTGATGATTCACATTTAAAAAAACAAATTTAAGGTTCTGATTTTACCTGAAATATTACCATATCACGGCAAATGTTCCATAAGTTACATTGTCATCACATATGAGTTGACTATCTATGAAATACCCCATGTATCTCAAAAATGTTGGATGGCTGTTTAATGACTAGTGATATTGCTGCATAGTTTTCTCCTATTGACCCCTATCCTTTCAGAGAGAGAGAGAGGTTTAATGGGAAATGTGCAAGCAGTTTGAATAATACACAGCCAAATAAAGTATGGTTAAGTTGTAAAAAAAAAATAGAAGAAGAAAGATGGCTATCTGGGTCAGTTGGAGTCAGAAAAGTTTCATTCCTAATAAAATCCTGTTAGAGAATTTTGCACAGTATCCCTCTTTCCTTCCCCTGTACTGTTTTCTGTGTTACACAAAATAGTTACATCTTTTAGATGGAGACAGAGACAGCAAACAAACAGCATCAGAAAACAACACCCAGGAAGCTACAAACACACCAGACAGGTAAGGAATAGAAGATACTATAAGATGCAGTGAGAGAAAGTTAAAAATTCAAACCTGGATGTGCTCTTAGTAATACCATTCCAAAAGAAAGTGCTTTGAGTGTTTTCCCTTACTGGAGAGCAGTACTTTTGAGTACTTTGAGTTTATTTGTAATGAATTTAAATCTACACAAAAATAAAGGAGGAAAAAATGATATAATTTAGACTGAGAGAATTATAATTGTGTACATTCTGCATTAAATATGTTGTCAATATCATAGAAATGATACATATGTCATATTGAATATAATACTTGATGCTTTGACCAGAGCAATAAACACAGATGGAAATATAATTGAATCAATTAGGAAAAGAAGTCAGAGTACCCATGTTATCATATGATAAAAAAAATGATATCAGGTAAAAGACCCTTGAGACCCCAACAAAAAAACATCTAAAACTGACTAACATATCCAGTTAAGTGACAATGTACAAAGTTAAAATAAAACCAATAGTCTTTCTACATGTCAATAGCAAACACACTGAAGAAAAAAATCAAGGAAACTATATGATTCACAATAACTTTAAAACACAAGAGCAATAGTATCAATAAAGAAAAAAAAAACACAAACATTCTTCAGAGCATTGCCTTGTCTGGAATCAATGGGAGGGGAGGTCCTTGGTCCTATGGAGGCTTGGCACCCCAGCATAAAGAAATGCTAAAGCAATGAAGGTGGAGTGGCTGAGTGGGAGCACCCTCTTAGAGGCAAAGGGGAGGGGAATGGGAAGGGGTGTTGCTGAGGGGAGACCAGGAAGGGGTAGAAAACTTGAAATGTAACATAAAAAAAAAACAATAAAACAATGCTCTTCAGAATATACCTAACCAAAGAAGTGAAGGAAGGACCTCTATGATAACAAAATAAAGCCTTGTAATAAGTAGATAAGGAAGACAGAAAAAGATGGAAAGACCTCGCATGGCCATTGATTGATAAAATTGATGTTGGGAACATAACCTAGCTACTAAAGCAATTCACAGATCTAAAAAAAATATCGTGATCAAAACCTTATGCATTCTTCCCAGAAATATAAAGGAACTTGTAAACTTTATATTGAAGCACAAAAGATCCCTGAAAGCTAAAGTATTCCCACGTAAAAGGAATATTTCTTGAGGTACTATCATACCCAATATCAAGTGGTATATAAGTTCATACAAATAGAAAACAGTACCACATTGGCATACACACACACAAAAGACATGTAGACTGAGGAACAGAGAGAAAACATGTATTTAATTCTACAAAATTACAGCCAACTAATATTTTTACAAAGACACAAAAAGTACACACAGGCACCGAGATAGCATCTTTCCCAAAAGATGTTAGAATATTGCTATACAAATGTAGACAAATGATGCTCGTTCCTTATCACTCACCCTCCACTGAAACAACTCCAAGTGGCACAAAAAAGACCTTGGTATAAAGGCCAAACTTTGGTACAGCTAGAAGTTTGAGAGCAAAGTATAATATATATATACTAGCATGAGCAGGAACTTTCTAAATAAGACATTGGTCAGGCAGGAAACAAGGACAGCAATTGAAAAATGAAACCACATGAAAATAAAAGTAAAAGCTTCTATAAAGTCAATGACTCCCTGAATTAAAGATGCAGCCTAAAACCTTGGAAAAAAATCACTGACAGCTATAAATCCAATAGAAGATTACTACAGATATATAAAGAATTTTAAAAACAATTGCCATCATGAAAATAAACAACCAGGTGAAAATTGCTTCCAGATTTAATAGAGAATTCTTGAAAACAGAAAGACAAATGAGTAGTGGGTATATTTGAATATTCAAATCATTAAATATACCCTCAGATGCACTACGGTACTAGATTTTGATTGAATTTGAGATCCACTCTGCAGGAGGCTATTCATACCTGATAATGTAATATCAGTCAAAAAACCATGGCTGAAGAGGTCTTGGGCCCCAACTGAGAACTTGTACATCTAAACTAACATGTCCTGACTGCCTAATAAATATTCATGTTTATGCTTATAGGCAAGTGTTCCTCTCAACTTTAATCACTGAAGTTTCTTTTTTGCAGTGACTTGTGATGACTTAAACAAATGTCTGTTCTGAGTGCTTAGAATAAGTGAGAAATGAGTGATCAACTTAAATGGGACATTTATGCACATTCCTATAAGGCTTAAGGAACATTACAGAAAAGAAAACAGCAAGAATGTAAGAATTAGAAGCCAGGGTGAAGAACAGAGGAATGCAGTCTGGTTTGAATAAGACATTGAATTTGTGATCCTACATCTGAGGTTACTCCTACTGGGCTTTTAACAGCACTGTGCAGGTCACTTAATCATTAGTCATTTAATATGGAGGGTCTCATAGTACTCCACTCATGCTCCCCAAAGTACTTTATACTGGTGGGTTCTGGGGACAACAAAGTCAGTGTCTTCAGTGCTGTACTCAAAGAAGAGTCTATGAGTTATCTATCAGTGGACAATTCCAGATATTAATCACCCAGAGAAGCCTTAGTCAAAATGTATGGGCCACAAAACCAAATAAAGAAACAACATAATTATCATTACTGTAGAAAAAAATCTATCTTGTACATTGAAAATATAAAGCCCTTAATCATAGCTTGTTGCCACTAACCTTCATTTTCAGCTTGATCAGTCTTTGGAAACACAAGAAGACACACATCAGAGTATATCAGTGAGGGTATACTCAGGTTTAATTGAGAGTGGAAAACCGACCCTTAGCATGAGTAGTAGCATTATTTAAAATGGTGTTTCTGACAGGGGAAAAATAGTTCAGAATCAACATTTATCTCTCTCTGCTTGCCGACTCTTGACATAGTATGACCAACCACATTACCATTCTGCTACCACGCCTTCTCCTCCATGATGGATTGTATCCTCCCTCAGTGAGAGACAAAATTAATTCATCTGTTAGCACATAATTTCTCTCTCATATTTTATCAGATCAATCAGAAAAAAGTAATTTTTAACTTGCTATACAAACTAACCCATTGTTGAGAGTAATGTGACCTTTGTTGTGATTGAGTGCATTCATTGAGATATGCTACAAGTTGATCCAGGGATGAGAGGAACTTGAAAACATCTATGTTTATCAAAGAATGAGGTAATGTTTAATATGTTGGAGTTTAGGGATATTAAATATTAACTGATGGGTATTGCTTGTATCTTATTTAATTTAACTAATCATCAAAAGTTGATGTTGTCTGTACTAAATGTATGGAAATGGGATTTTAAAATGTCTTTTTATATAAGCAATTACTAATTGGGGGATATTATTTCAGATACAGTACATATTTAAATAGCATGGGCATGAAGTCACAATGAATGCTTTTACTTTTAAAGGCTGAATGCAAGCATAACATTGATAGTGAGATATAGATAGACATAAGAGATAAAAGCATGGGTGATGATGTAGGACTGTCTTCCAGGTACTCTTGGGCTGGAAAGAAAAGTGATTCCATGTGACAGCCAGAATTCTTAAAGAGGTCTTTGTAAATATTATAAAAGGACTTTAATGAAAGAAAATTTTATGATAGAAAATATAAGTAATAAATCCTGTACAATAATAGAGAAAGCTTTTATCTTCTGCTAGGGTCAGGATGCAGACTTTTGCATACAGCAGACCAGAGAGGATAACACAGTCAATGCTGAAAGTCATTTGCATTTGTTGACTAAATTATGAGAAACTTTATTAAACACAATCAATAGCCAATGCCATTTGCGTAGAAAATCAGGCCTTTGCAAACACAATAATGTGGATTATAATCAGGCACAGAAGAGCAGCTGGCCAGTAAGTTAATGAATGAAACCCAACATTACATCTCAAATCCAATCAGATTTACCTCCAAACTGAGACCTTAGCTTCCTACATATCATAAATGATTGCCAGAATTATCTTGCAAAACAAATTTATAGTACCAGAGAATTGAAATTTGCACATAACTGTGCATATAAGACAATATAAAGGATGTAAATAAATGTAAGTTATCAAATATGTGATTATCCCACTAATGTTATTTCACTAAGCTTCAACTTTTATGATTCTTATTTCACCTTTGTAAAGAATATCTACAAAGAGCTTGGAAATGTAGCTGAATCAGCAAAGTGGTTACCATAAACATGAGAACCTGAATTTGGAACCCTAGAAGTCATGTAAAAACTTTGCCATGGCTGACTTGGTAGGTAATTCCAATGCTGCAGAGGTGAAACAGGAGCTTCCCAGCCAATCAATGACAGAATAAATGAAAGGCCTTCTGTCTCAGAAAATATATGTGTATATATATATATAGTCTATATCAGAAGAAAAACTATGGAAAATATAAAGGCCATATGGTAGAGCCTGCCCATCTCAGTGTACAGTACAGTCCATATATTAAAGCTCAGATGAGGCTGGTGAGATCCTGGGCTCACCAGGTAGTGAGACTTTAAGATATCCAAATCTGCAGGCTAGATGACAACATTCTACTGACACTTACTGGTGCTCAAACAAGGGCATTATATCTGATGGAAACAGCTATTCATAAAGGCTATACATACTGTAGAAATCACATTAAATGTGTTTTTTATTTCATATACAGAGGAAAAATGCCTGAGATCCTTTGAAGAAATAGAATATAAGATATATTTACAGAACCAATACATTAGCATTTAAGTATATAATATGGCCCATACTTTTACTCAACACATAAAGCAATTTCAAAGGCTCAACTGAAAATAAATAACCTAGGTGCTTTTACTTCTCACCTTTAGAAGCCCTTTCACTAAAGCTACTTATGTAGCAGAGGATTGCCTTATTTGGCATCAGTTGGAGAAGAGGCTCTTGGTCCTGTGGAGGCTTGATACCCTGGTGTAAGGAGATGCTAGAGCAGTCAGGGGGAATGCATGGGTAGGTGGGGGGCACCCTCATAGAGGCAAAGGAGAGGTGGGATGGAAGGTTTGCTGAGGGGAAAACAGGAAGGGGGACAACATTTGAAATGTAAATAAATAAAACAACTTATAAAAAAGAAGTCCTTTTAACAGCAGCTCCCCAAAAGACACTTGAATCACAAAATAATTAATAGTTACAAAGTCATTTGGAAATAGATCAGTTAGACAGTAGATGCTAAAATGTAGGCTGCAGAGAACTTGATCTCACTCATTTAAAAATTACAAAGCAAAGAGTCAAATATATGAACTTTATTATTTTATTTTGTAGAAATGTGGAAATTGTTAGAAATAAGGTTAGCCTCCATATCAGCAGAAAGGATTGAGTGTACTTGTTTTATTGAACTAGCATAGCTGGCCAGACGAAAAAAAAATGAGTTAAATTCACAGTTTACTCTAAATGCATTAACATACAAGAATCTGTTTATGCCTTTCTGTCAGGCTATCCTGTTAATCCCTTGTCTGAAAATTTATAGTTATATTTACTTATTTAAATTAAATGTTAGATCATACATGCATGCATACAAATTCCATTCATGTGGATTCTCATTTTCAGAAGTGTTTTCTTTAGAGAAAATGCTGCCTGAAGAACATGAATAAAAAATATTTTAATAATCTTCAAAATTAATATACTAAAGGAAAGTATACTCGAATAAACTAGAGCTACCTGAACCTAGAGAAATGGAATTTTCACTCTGTTTACCATCTTGACAAATATAATATGAGGTAAAGATTTAAAGGTCAAGATTAAGCTCCCTGTTAATTAGGTAGCATGTTTAGAATGTCGTTTAGAGCTGAAGAACAAAAACGACATTTTAACTTTAAAACGTCGTCTGGAGCTTTTTAAAAACTGAATTCTTTCCTGTGAAATATATATATTAAATTAACAGGCTGGCAAGCCAAGGATGGGTAAGATTATGCACAGAAGTGTATTTACTTACAAACCTAAGACAGAAATGTATTGCTTTTGATAATGCATATTCCAGGACAGGTAAGGAAGGCATTCTTGGCAGAACAACCTAAGACATGCTCAGTCTTGTTTATGAAATAAAAAGTGGGGAGAGGCGAAGAGCTTTGAGGGCTGCTTGGCAAGAGTCTGACATGGTCCAAGGACAAGGAAATGGGCTGCTTGGCAGGAATATGACATTGACCAAGGACAAGGAAGTGGACTTCAGGCAGGAATCTGATATTAGGCTAGAACAAAGAAGTAATTTCAGACAGGGATCTAAATCTTAAGCTAGAAAAACAAAGTAGGTTTCTGACATGAAAATGACTTTGGCCTAGGACAGGGAAGGTGACTCAGATATTTTGGTCATCCTGATACACCCTTAGAAATACTGATCACAGGAACATTCACAGAATTTTGTTTATTGCCTTGCTTGTTCTTTACTATTTTTGTTTATTGATTTGCTTGTTCCTTGACTATTTGCATCTACTGAATTGCTAGTTCCTCAACCTAGAACTGACCTTAATACTTGTATGTAATTAAAATGGTATAAAACCAAATAGGGGGAGACGGTAAGGGATAGGGGATTTCTCGGGAAGGGAAATGGGGAAAGGGGTTAGCATCTGAAATGTAAATAAATAAAATATTCAATAAAAAAGAAAAAAATTTACACCTCACTGATTGGAAATATCATTTATAATTTTCCAAACATATATATATATATATATATATATATATATATATATATATATATATAT
>NW_021620848.1:379596-417477 GCF_004785775.1 Grammomys surdaster | reverse complement strand
TATATATATATATATATATATATATATATATATATATATATATATATTTAACAATTTGCTTAGTAATAATGCAGCATATTCAATTAAAGGAAGAAAAATGATCATGACAGACATATGGCACAATGGAAGGACATGTGTGAGCAGTCAGCAGATGGAGAGGGTGGTGGGAGAGGACCATCAAGTAACCAACAAATGGACAGAGCAAGAGAAAGACAACGTAATCTGAACATTTAGGGGAGGCAAGCGGTGGAATGGTGCACTCTGGCTCATTAAATCAACTGGAATTTGTACCATTTCATTTTTTTGTCAATTTTATAAGGGCAATTTCCAAAATATGCCTATGTTGTTTTATTCAACATTCACCTATATTTTTATAGGCAATCTTTCAAACCCTGTCTTTATAAGTTGTGTCATCTTTCTTTTGTGTTAACAGAAGAATATAACATTTCATATTCACAAAGCAGTTTAAAACAGAACTCACTATCCATACACTTCATAAGAAGAAAAGGAACAGACTCAAACTTTTATTTTTGTATGTATACACGTGTGCTCTTATGCTTTTGCACTTGTGTATGCAGGTGCAAACGCATGTATCTTTTGGTATGTGTAGAAGATAAAAAAACGTTTAGGTATTGTTCTCAGACACCATCTACATTTACTTTTTTTTTTCTTTCTTTCTTTTTTTTTTTTTTGGTTTAAGTCAAAGTTTCTCATTGTGTTGGAATTGACCAAGTGGATTAGGTGGTGGGCCAGCTGTTTCCACTGTCCACCTTCTCTACATTTCAGAACTGAGGATGAATGTACATGTTGCCAGGTCCTGGATAGCAAACCCAGGTCCTCAAAGTTGAGAAGCAAGCACTTAGCAAGAGAATGACCTTCCTAATTTCTAATACAATTTTTCCAAGAAGAAGTAACATTAATGAAAAGTATAATGATGATATGTTCTAAATTTGCATACAGTAATCAAAGTTTTAATTCATTTTAATTTATATTGTAGCTTTGTAAAATGTATTATATAAGAGAAAATAACTTCATCTTTCCATAATTTAACTGATCATTTCAGCCTGTGGCTTATAACACAACATTTTACTCGTACAATCAAAATATATAAATATTAAAATATTTATTTTAACTTCAGGTAATCTGTTCTGATAGCTCCTCAGTGCAAAGTCCTACAGTGATACTAACTGCCTTTTCTGAAACATGGAATTTCTTTCTGTACTTTCTGACATCCAAAATGCTTCATTCCATCTTAACCCTTAAATAAAAAAGTATATTATCATTTACTTAATGATAGCTATAACATCATATATGTTATTACATTTTGCAGTTCCTAACATAAATCTACCATAGTCTCTTGACTATATAAAAATAAATTATTTTTATATGAAAATAAACAGACTAATTGAGAAGTTCTAAAAAACTGTTAATAATTTTATATTTAACCATAACTTGAAGGTATATATCATTTTAATGGAAGCTGTTTAGAGTGGAAGTAAGGGATCTGTATTCTGACCATTGGTGAGAATATAAATTGAAACATATAGAAAAATATGAAGTTTTCTCAAACAACATAAACTACAACTTATTATGATTCAGTGATTTTTCTGCTACATACATAGATATTTTCATGTTAATTTCAAATATCACTCCTTGTAGTAAAATACACAAATAAATGGTTTATCACCATGTAAATAACTTTATAAGGAGTTATTTTACATGTACAACGAGTATCGCATTGCTTTAAGGTAGAAGAAATTGCATCTTTTACAACAACATCACTGAAGACTGCTAAGGAAAATATGCCAGGTAGAGATGTAGTGATACTCATGTACCTTCGAACCTTGCACTGTACTTGCTTGCCAAGTAGCAGAGGAAATAAAGCAAAGAACCATGACCCACACAAAAGTAAGCCAGACATGTTATTTAGCTTTTCCTTTAGGTTAGGGGTGGGGATGTTTAAGTCTAGAGGGATACGGAAGGATTGTGTACCTGAGGGGAAGGGGAATGATTAATCAAAAGGAAGGGGGGTTTGAAAATGTCACATGGTATTTTCAAATCATATCTTGCTTCCTAATCTTTGACATGTTAATAATGAAGACCCATGAGGCCACCAAATCATCACAGACACTTGCCATTATTATCTGTTTGCCCACCTGAACTCCACAACTGGATGATAAAACCTTATTGCTGAAATACCACACTTCTCACTTGTATCTTATAAACAAATTAAGCTGTAACTTAAGCTGAAGCTGAAGCCTCCTTGTAGGGTAGCTTCTACAGGACCAGGATGTAGTAGTTAGGCTGTTGGTATATATTATCCACTATGAGGTACTCGACTGTTCTCTGATGATGGAATGGGGAGCAGTTTCGTGGCTACCTTGAACAGGAAGGTCTGAACTGCAGGCTCTGTCTGGGGACATTGACCCATCATCAAAAATTTTATAGTTTTCCATGAAATATAAATCAAACCAACAGCATAAAGTAGATCTGATTTTAAACCTCATGTTTATTATAAATTATATATTGGAAGAAGCAGGATAATTGAAATTTCATACAAATGTTACTTAATTTCTTCAGGGGTACTCTTCAACTTAAGACATTTAATAAATTGATTTTCTTTCCATACTCCTTAATATTCCTTGAACATTAAACAGACACTATTTAATTGGAAAACTGCCATTAATTTCTCATAGTGACTTTCCATTTTGCAATTTTATCAACTGTTTTACCAAAAAAAAAGACTAAAACTCTCTGACTTAACCATTTGTTGCTTACTAGTTTTATCTCAAACTATGCCATGACAAAGAAGAAAAACTGTAATTTTTCCTCAAATTATTATTTTATTGGATTAAAGATTGAATAAAAAAGTGATTTTTTTGTTAAAACTGCAGGGAAGGATAAAGGTCATTACATCACCATGCCAGGTGTCATTTAATCTTTGCCATTCTGTTTAAGGGACATTTAATTGATGTGCACTTTTTTTTTCCTGCTGAAAGTAGAGTCATTCACTACCCACTTCCAGCCCACTAGAGATAGTTTCATGTAGTCAATTCAATCCCAGCACAAACATACACACACATACACACACACACACACACACACAAACACACACACACACACACACAAATTGTTGTTTATTCTATCATTCAAATCATCTAATTAATACACACATCCAAGTTAGAATTTAAGCCTAGAGCGGGCATACTTTTGTTACAGTTTGGGTAATACCCTTTTACAATATAAACAACAGAACACATTCTTCCTAAAACTTTTTGCAAGTTAATCTAAACAAAGAAGCTTGAGATGCTAAGAGCAGCCACTGATATGAGCAAAATTCTTAAGCTTAGTACAATAGTATTTTTTCCTCTGAAATTTTAAGTTGTTTTTGTGTACACATTTGAAATATTTTTTTAAAATCAACAACTATTTACTAACTTCCTCAAATATAAGTATGAAATGGTTAGAGTATGTAAGACTGTATTTAGAAAAGAAAAATATTTTCTAGTCAAAATGCATCACCATTCAACAGAATTAACAAAGTAGTTTTAATAGCAGCTGTGGGAATCGTTCACACTGTCACTGGGACAAAAGCCTCACAAACTGTAGTAATCTAAATGTTTAGTAGTTAACATGGTATTAAATACAGACTTTTATCTCTTTAATAATTCTTTACTTTGCTACTTGAACGTTAGCATTTCAATTAATATAAAAGATTTTTGGAGTTGGATAAATATAAGATAAAATGATTACTTTAGGATATTTAATAACATCTAAAATTAAGGAAGAAAGCACCTAGTTAATCATAGCGCAAATTATACAGCTCAAGTTACTCATCAAGGTCTCTTTTTCATACTGAGCATATTGGGAATTAATTTGAAAATGTCTGGGATATAGGAATTATAATTGACTTTAGGAGATGAAGCTTGAATAGAAGTATATTATGACATTTAGGAGAGGAAAAATAATCCTGAAGAATGATAAACACTCAAAGATAAATTACCAGAAGGGGATGTATACAAAGGATACGCATTTCTCAAACTTTGATGCCACACAGAGAAGAGCTCCTTGCTGATGGGAAAGTTCTTTGACTTTCATAGTGCACATACATCACATCAGGTTAGAAAATACCACAGATAAATATTGCATTGTATAATAGAATGCTCTGAATATAAACGAGGGAAGGATTCTAAATGCCAGTGTACAATGGATATCTCCTAGGTGCCTATGACTCTCATTTGTTTTCCAGAGTTTATCTTGAAGCTACAGAAGTGATAATATTATATAAGAAACTGACTTCCTATGAAATTCTGAACTCAGGTCTTTAGCTTTTGAGTGAAGAAAACAGAAATGGACAATGATAAAGCCATTACAGAAAATAAAAGATGTATCCTACTGATTTGATTTTGTTGAAACATAGTTAATTATTTTGCAGACATTTGCTATGATATTAGCAATGCATTTATGTAGACGAGAGACATTTTCCCTCTAAAGTTTGAGAAAAGCTACATGTTGATTATACTGGATTAAACTTAATTAACTGAAATGGAAATTTTTTAAAGTAACAAAAAAATGTGATGACCTTAAGAGAGTATATACAAACACTTATTAAAACAATAAGTGCTGTGTTGTCAATGTATACTCATATATAGAAATAATATCAAGCATTGTCACTTATGAATCACAAACCAAACACAACATCAAAATGAAAATTTATATCTAATGAAAATCAAGCAAAATAATCTCTCCAATGTAGGAAATATTTTAAATATATTTAAGATATATCTCAGACACAAAAGAACACACATTATATGTACTCACTAATAAGTGGATATGAGCCCAAAAGTTCCGAATACGCATGATACAATACAAAGATCACATGAAGCCTAAGAAATAGGAAGACACAAGTGTGGATTCTACTTAGAAGGGGAAAGAAAATAATCACATGAGGTAGAAGTAGGGAGGGAACTGGGAGGGAGAGAGGAAGGGGAGGGAAAATTAGGGCAGGATAAGGTATGAGAAGAGACAAGAGATGTACAGAGGGTTTTCACTTTAACTCCTCCATTGGGAACTCCATGAACAGTTCAATGGTTAGCTGTGAGCATCTGCCTCTGAATATGTCAGACTCTTGCAGACCTCTATGGAGACAGCTATGTCAGGCTCCTGTCAGCATGCACTTCCTGATATCCACAGGGCGGGGGGAATAGGGTAAGGGGAGAACATCTGAAATGTAAATAAAATATCCAATAATAAAAAAAGGAAGTACAGTGGGTCAGAAAATTGAACAAAAATATGTAGCAGTAGTGGATGGGGAACTGGATGTAGCCACTAGAAAGTCCCAGATGCCAGGGAAGCAACCATCTGGCATGACATTTGCTGACATGTTCAACAAAGGGGAGATAGAACCTGTAGAGACCACCTCCAGTAGATAGGCACAGCCCTAAGTTGAGTTATGGGGGTCATGCACCCATCTTAAATATTTTAACCCAGAATTCTTCCTTTCTAAAGGAAATACAGGGACTAAGAGTGGAACAGAGACTGAAGGAAAGACCATCCAGAGACTGGTTTATCTAGATTCATTCCATCAACAGAAACTAAACTCAGACACTATTGTTGATGCCAAGAAGTGCTTGCTGACAAGAGCATGATATAGCTGTCCCCTGAGAGGCTCTGCCAGCATGTGACCAATATAGATGCAGATACTCACAGCCAGCTACCAGACTGAGCCCAGGGACCCCAGTGGAAGAGTTAGGGGAAGGACTGAAGAAGCTGAAGGGGATTGCAGCCTCATAGGAAGAACAATAGTATCAACTAACAGGAGCACCAAATACACATGTAGGGACCCATGGCTCCAGCTACCTATGTAGCAGAGGATTGCTTTATCTATCATCAATGGGAGGGAAAGCTCTTGGTCCTCTGGAGGCTTGATATCCCAGTGTAAGGGGTTGTTAGTGCTATGAGGTGGAAATGGATGCATTGGTGGGGGAATACCCTCATAGAGTCAAAAGGGAGAGGGGAATGGGATGGGGGTTTTGCAGACGGGAAACTGGGAAAGGAACAACATTTGAAATATAAGCAAATAAAATAATCAGTAATAATAATAATAATAATAAAAGATGCCCCTAAAATTATTCTAAATGTTCAACTGAACTTGATTTCTCTGGTTGCATACTTTCTAAGTACAATAGTCTGGAAATTTAGTGAAAAAAATCCAAAAATACCTGATTCCTAGATATTTATACTGAAAAACAGAAGACAGACAAAATAATTTGAAAGCATAACACCCAAACTAAATATTCAGTTTATCTTCAAATAATCAATACATCACATTTTGTTAATTTCAAGAATAATTACTTTAAAGGTGGCAATAATAACTTATAGACACTAATGAACAATAAATTTTGTTCAGTTCTGTTTCATATTTTATTTTTCAGTTTTTCTATTCTTCTTCTTAGTCTTATTTTCTCATTATCATCATAATTATTAAACTATTTTTACAGGCCTCAGGATTTTACAGTATAAGCTATTTAAAATTGGTTACTAGAAACAACGATTTATTAAAGAACAAAACATGACCTATTTCTAATGATTATTTGTCAGCTAAACAAAATTCAATATGGAAAATATATGTATCATCAAATAAAAACATAATTTTTAACATGAAAAAATACTATTTAGCAAGAACAGAATATGTTCTTCTGAGTGTACACAGTCAGATGAACACTCATACATGGAAAATCTTATCAGCTGTGTTTCCTACATTCTATTTCAACCAATGTTGCTAACAAAATCTACACATTCTTTCATATTTATAAATCTTTTGTGTGTGCCTGTATATGTATATGTACATATCAGAATAATGTGTCCTCAAATTGAACTAAAATATAAAGGAGTAAACTCTCATGATAATTTCAAGGAACTGAAATAAAACATATGATAAAATCCACAATCTTATGATTTAATATACACCTGAGAACTGGGAATAGTGTGAAATCAAAGGGAGAATCTGTAGGGATGCACAGAGAAAAGATAATATCTCATCATTAAAGGACAAAACTTTCATACTAGCCTTCAGAAAAAAGACAAAAACTCTTACTTCTATCACTTATATTTAAGATTGTAATAGAAAATCTTGTTGAACAAGTAGACAAACAAAATAATAAATTAAAAAGTATTTTTGTGCACATGACAAACTAACCAAAATAAAATCTCTAAAAGTCCTGAAAGCATTATCAGAGGTACCAACAAATTGACGAAACCTCAGGGATTTGTGACTGATATATACTAACAAAAAAAATTGTATTTACAATAACATCTAGAAAAATAAAATAGATATAGATATATTTAATCAAGTAGTTAAAAAAGAATTACCATTTATTTTTTTAAATACTGAAATTAGAGAGCTGAACTAACACAAGCATGGATGGAACTTGAAAATATCATCTTGAGTAAGATAACCTAGTCACAAAAGAACACATATGGTATGTTCACTGATAAGTGGATTTTAGCCCAAAAGCTTGGAATACCCAAGATACAATTCACAGACCATTTGAAGCTCAAGAAATGCATGGTGCTTCTTAGAAGGAGGAACAAAATACCCTCAGGAGGAGACAAGGTGGAGGCAAAGTGTGGAACAGAGACTGAAGGAAAGGCCATCCAGAGACTGCCCCCCCCCCGAATCCATCCCATAAACAGTCGCCAAATCTGGATGCTATTGTGGATGCCTAGAAGTGGAAGACTGATATGGCTGTCTCCTGAGAGGCTCTGCCAGAGCCTGACAAATACAGAGGCGAGGCGGATGCTCACAGCCATCCACTGGGCTGAGCGCAGGGTCTCAGATGGAGGCGTTGGAGAAGGGACTGAAGGAGCCAAGGGGGTTTGCAGCCCAGTGGGAGGAGCAGCAGTGTCAACCAGTCAGACTCCCAGAACTTCCAGGAACTGGACCACCAACCAAAAGAGTACACATCGAGGGACCCATGGCTCCAGATGCTTATGTGGCAGAGGATGGCCTTGTTGAACATCTGGAAGAGGAGGTGCACTTGTTCCTGTGGGCATTTGATGCCCAATGTAGTGAAATGCCAGGTCTGGAAGTCAGGAGTGGGTGGGTAAGTGGGAGAGCACCCTCACAGAGGCAGGGGAGGGGTGACTGGCTAGGGGGTTTCTGGAGGGGAGACCTGGAAAGGGTATATCTAATAAAAAAAAGCGAGTAAATGATGTCAGCAGCTAAACTGTGGATGGAGAAAAAGAACTCATGGAGGACTAGGAGGAAAGATTATGGGACCCGAAGAAATTATGAACTCCACAGAAAGACCCACAGAGTAAACTAACAGAAAGTCCCACAGAGTAAACTAACTTGGGACCAGTGGGGCTCTCAAGAGTCTAAAACACCAAAAAAAAAAAAAAAAAAAAAAAAAAAAAAAACTAAACAAAACAAAAAAAAACCATGGGCTGGACCTAGGCCTCTCTGTTCATGTGTAGTAGGCATGCATCTCGGTCTTCATGTGGGTCCCAAACAACTGGACCAGGGCTATTCCAAAAGCTGTTGCCTGTCTGTGGCATACGTTCTTCTAGCTGGACTGCCTTGTTTGACATCAGTGGGAGAGATAGCACCTAGCCTTACAGAAACTTGAAATGTCAGGGTGGGGGATACTCAGGTGCCTCCCCCTTGCTTAGAGAAGAAGGGGAGTAGGAATAGGAAAAGGACTGTGGGAAGGGTTGATTGGGAGGGTGGCAGTGAGCAGGATATAAAGTGAATAATTAAAAAATTAACAAAAGAATAAATATTGTAAGATGACAATACTATACAAGGAAACCTGTAGATTTACTATAATTCTTATCAAAATACAAATAATTGTATGCAGATTCTAAGTAGTTGATATCCTCTTACGATAAAACAAAAGACAGAAAAACAAATTCAACCTTGGAAAAAGAATAAGAAGCAGAGATGACACTCTGATTCAACTGTTGTAGAAATCCCCAGCTTGTACTGTGGCTCTGGTACAATGAAACACACATTGAAAAGTGGAACATGAAGTGGAAAGAAAATACATCTTTGGACAGGTTCCTTTTGATGAGGAATTTTGAGACCAATGTAAGAACTAGATGTCTTTAATAAATGATGTTGGAACTTGGTATCCATATTTGAAAAAAGGAAGACAAAATGCTACTTTAAACTATACTGTCTATATACTAAATACAAGTGAATCAAAAACCGTATATTAAAAGAGCTATGTATGAAAAGTGTTAGAGGAAATCATAATATATGCCTTCATTAGTTTGTCTTTATTGATAAAATTTTATATAACATCAAATATATGAGCTAGTACAACAAATAAAAGCTTAGCTGGTCACCAGAAGAGTTAAAGTCAGAGTTTGGGTAGATAAAATGACATTTCCAAGAAAAAAGAACAGAATACATAAAAATCTAAACATAGAGAAACTTTTCAAATAAATATATAACCAAGTCCTAGTATACACAGTATATAAAAGATCTTATAATTCAACAAACTCACAAATATACCAATTAAATATGGGTAACTTATTCTGATAAATATTTCTTCCTAGTAGATTTACAGTAGCCAAAGAGTATTTATAAACATTATCAGCATCATTATGGTTTAGAAGAATGAAAGTCAAACCACAGTTTACAACAATGTCAAGTATGAATGGTGGCAATACAGTAAAAGAGAAAACAAAATACAGTAATGAACACATAAAGGAACTAAAGTCATTTGCATATTGTTTGTGTTAATATAAAATAGACTATGTGGTATATACTGTAAGCTGATGGGATATAAAAATAGTTCAATAGACTCGTGTATTGATACAAAAATCCATCAATTATGTACATCATATTTGAAAATAGGTGCTTAAACAAATGGAATCATACTCCTATCAATAGAAGTATAATTCACCACAACTCAAAGGCAAAAACTATTCAAGTGGCTAGCAGTAGATAAATGATGAACAACTGTTGTATACATATAAATTAGATTACTATTTAGCTATATTTAAAAAGCAGTACTGACACATCATACAATATAGATGAGCCTGAGAGCATTGTGGTAAGTAGAAAGATATCAGATATAAAAGTTTACTATGTTATTTCCATTTATATTAAACATTGAGATTAGATGGCGATATTGATTTTCCAGAGCCAGTGGGAAAGAAGAATTTGAAGCAATATTCAATGGGTAAAATGTCTTGTAACTAGTGAGAGGTGATGGCTGGGTTGAATTGTGAATGAACAAAATGCTGTTAAATCAGTTACTTTCATTTGCTTACTTTATGTTATGACCATTATCTCAGTTCAAACAGTACAAATAAAATTGCATGAGACCAGGAGAGTGCAAGTCATTTGCTATACAGTCCTCTTTGGTTGCAATGAGAATCCAGATGATTGATATGTAATTTTATTACATGGACATGTTAGAACACTCAAGCTAATGAAGCATAGTATAGAGACCCAGTGGAGAAATTGCACTGTGGACTCACAGGAGGTTAGATAGTATACAATATGATTCTTAGTCAGGATGTAAAAGTGTTTTACTGGCACAGACTTATTGTGTAAATATTTCTGTTGTTCATCCTGTCATGACCATTATAACATTCTTAGTAATTATGACTGTTCCACTTTTATGACAGATGTCAGGCAAATACTGGATTTAAAAATAGAATAAAGAAGAAACTGGATTGATGAAGTGATGAATGGATAGCTAGCATGTGATTTCAGATTCAAAGCTTGTTTGTAGCATGGAAACTAAATAGTGAATGACGCTGCTGTGGGATTGGGCACCATCATGCAGCTTAGGCTGAAGTGGTGCAGCTAAAAGAGACTGTTTTGGTGTTTGTTGGAAAAAGCAGAAAACTCAGTAAGATTTGGAAAAGAGTTTGAACTTCAAGAAACCAAATAAAAACCCTACACAACACTGCACCTACTATTCTAGCCCTGAGCAAGAAGAGATAAGAGAGTCCTTAAGCTTACTGGCCAGGTAGTCAGTCTACTGACTTGACAAGCTTAAGGTTCAATAACAGACTGTCTCAAAAGATAAGGTAGAAATTGACTTAGTGAGGTACCAGAAAGTTACTTCTGACAGCCATATAGACATGGACATGCACATATGCATGCACACACATGAGCAAAGCCATAGAAGCACAAATACCCTTCAGCTTTATTCTACATAATATTGTAAGTATATTATGTGGTTTAAACTCAACATTGAAATGTACAATGAATCTTAGAACCCATTTTATACAAAATAGTGGGTTGATTACAGTTGTTATCTTGACAAAATTATTTTAAACGAGGTATACTTTTTTAACTTTTTAAAAGATGTCTTGAATAAAAGAAATGTAGTCAAATGAAGAAACTTTGGGAGGCTGCTACGCATAGGAAGAACAGGTACATGTGGCCTGGGAAATAGATGGAAGAAAACACATAAAAATCAGTTCAAGAGATCTTATATCTGGGAAAACAAATGCCAAAACAATAATGGAAAGTATAAATTCTCAAATTATTTGGAGTTTGCTTTTAGAATACTAGTACGTTTCTTCTGGGCTGTTAACTCTGCTTGTTTGAATTAAATCTCTTACATAGCCCCTTGTATGTGCCTATAATTAAATACAGATATCCAGCAACAAATTTGGGATTATATTTGAGTTTAAACGTATCTCAACATAGACAATAGCAATGTGAATGGGGGTAGAGATTACTTAGTAGAGATTACTGATGAGTGGATATATAAGTTTCATAAAAATTAGGGCCTCTAAATGGACTGATTAAGATGCTGACTCAAGGAATTTTAGATAACCAGGTTACCGGTAGTAGGTTTGGATTTTTTTTTTAAATAAGTCTCTTTTTATAATATTCTTTACATTTAAGTTTTCAGTATTTTACTTGAAATGTGTTATTAACCATAATATTGCCTGTTCATCTTAGATCAAATATATCTATTTTAGATTAATATCAATCTTTAATGAATCCTGAGAAGGAAACACTGTTCTGAATGTCTTGTCACACACTGAGTCAGTGAGTAAATTCAGGTTTTAATCACAGCATCCTGCTTACCAAGCAAGCCCTATCATTCTGCCCCATTGAGAGCATTACCTTTCTCAATGTAGGGCTTCACCCATTGAAACAGAATGCCTGGGGTAAGAGAATAGGAGTTTAGACAAGCTAGTAAATCTAGCCATCTGTAATTCTGTTACTCTTAGTAAGAGTCCAAAGAATGCAGAATCTACTGGAAGCAGAGTGAAACACAGCGTGGGTCGGAAAGGCATTTATTTCGAGGTTGTCTTTACTCTTGTTTGCAGCTTTGTTTAAGTCACAATAGCAATATGAGAAGAGTGATAAATTCTGCTTCTTCAAATGATTTAATGAAATCAGTGTGCAGTCTAAAAGGATGAAGTTCTTCCCATCTGTGCTGTTAGGTGTTCTTCAAGAGTTCTCAGAACTAAGGTGTCAGGCTGTAGTGTGCCACTATGATTCCACAGAAGTACACATACGCATAATACAAACACTACTCATTGTCAAAAGACACTGAAGACCCCACAAAAGATACACTGGATAAAGTATGAGGTACTCGAGGGCTTTACAGCTTCCTGAGAATTGAAAGCCTATCCATTCTGTAATCACTCTAAATCTCCTAGTACAGTCTGTACAAGGCTTGTGTACAGTGGCTACTTTGGAAGGAAAGTCCACACAATGTAAGTGAGAATTGTCTCACTATGTAAGTGAGAAATTTCTCCAGAAATAGAGCCCCAACTGACTATCCAATACCAAATAGCACTGAAAATGTACATATCATTAACATCACACAGACAATGCAGGTTATATTTTTGTATTTAATACATAAGTACATATACATGTGTGTGTGTGTGTGCATATATGCATCTGTATGTTTCCAAGCACATATGCATTGTTCCATATATACTTAATGGAAAAATGAGGCCATGAATTTGAAAGAGGGAGAGGTAAATTGGAGAGTTTGGAGTAAAGAAAGGGAGAGTGGAAAATGATGAAATTATACTATAATATCAAATCAAAAAAGAAATAAATATTGAATCCTTAAGATATTTATGCTAAGATTTTGGGACCACTAACCCATGCCTGAATTCTTCTAGATGAAGTTGTTCGTAAGGAGTATAATTGAAAACATTATAACACTCAGATACTGAGCCATGAGCCATTAGACTAACCACACAGGTATATAGATGACTTCCTGACTACAATGGCAGGTGAATGTAGTACCTCCTTTTGCTTCCTCTGCTTAATGTTTATCTATGCCAGTTCCAGATTCATTTGATATTATACCCAGGCAGATGCTCTCCCAATAGACCATGCTTTCTAGGAGTTGCATGAAATAAACATATATCTTTATCTTAGCACTTTTCAGAAAAATTATTCTTTCATCAAAAAATTGCCTTGATACTTTTTCTTTATGGGTACATGGATTTTTTTCAGCCAAAAAATGAAAATGCAGCAAAAATTCATTGATATCATGGTTGAATGGATTAAGAAGTGGTAAATATAATCAAATAATCTATACTATAATTGGAACAAAATATATGGATATGGAAAAAGAAAAATATATAAAATTTATTAAAAGTACCCTAAGTACATATTAATGTTAAGTAAAATGTACATTAATTATTTATATTTTTCTGGCAAATATTCAAGATATTGAATCCAGGCTCATTTATTTTATTGTATTTATTCTTAGTAATGTAGACCAGTGACACGACTTCATATAATATATGCAATCTACATATGATATGTTCACTAAAAACATGTTAAACTTTAAAACTACGGTACTCTTTCTCTGGCAATGTTATTACTGACTTAAGTTTTAAATTTAGATCACCATATTGAAAACTGAACATTTCATATAATATGAAAGTCTAAAATTAGTAAATTTTGTACATTTCTCAGAGTGCTTTGTATGTACATTTTCATAATGACTAAAAACCAAATATGTTAAAATATAATTTTGCTTAAATATTGCATCTACTGATTCTATAAAAAAGAACTGTGTAAAGTTGCTATGTAAATCAACTTGAAAATAGAAAGTTTAATTCATACCAATGAAATGCTCATTTTTGAAGTTTTCAGCAGCATTTAGACTTCTCTCAATTATTTCTAAAAGTCAACACAAGATTTACATGAGTCTTCTGTGACTACAAATTTCTGTAATCAAATTTAATTTCCAATTTAAAAGGCTGTAAACAAAATATTTTTAAATCTACATTTTGTTTGTCAACTTTTAGGACTCTTCAGGTAATATAAGAAATATTATATTAACAGAACTTGAACATAGACGGCCTTTTAAATCAGCTATATTTCCCACTGAATAGCAATAATGGTTTAAACCTGTATCAACACTAATTGCTATAAATCAGGTTTATAGTAGAAATTCTGCATCTTTCACCATAATTGATGAAAAAAAATACCTGAATCTTGAAAGATTCCTCTCTTATAAGTGTCAGACATTTGCTTCTGGCAGTGCAGGCATATAGGGTAGACTCTCAGGATTTGAGACTATTTAAACACAGTACTTACAGTCATTATAAAGCGTGTGGTTAGAATACTAAATGATGTATCAATGCCAGCACATGCTAAAGAGAGTTTTGAAACTGATATAATTGGTCCTAGAGGTGCCAATGCTTCCAGTTATGTAAAGTCTAACATTTCAACTATAAATTAGAAGAATTCTTTTTAAAAAAAATATGTTTGAGTGTTAAAACTTAGACAGCTGAAAAAAGCAGATTCTTCCTAGAGTTTTAGGATAACAGTGTTTACATGGCCAGTGTCAATCTTTAGTACTGGTTATGAACTTCGCATTCTCTTATAAAGAAAAAGTTAATTGCATCAAGACAAAATTTAATTTCTCAAATCAATAAATAGTATGTGCCTAAGGTAGACATTGAAATTCTTACTTAAATAAACACTCATAATTTTTTATGGGGCTTCCAAGGTCATCAGGAGAAAGTCCATGACTTCCCATAGGCTTGGAAGAACATTGTAGCTGAGTGAAAAGTCCCCTGAGAAGAATCAAAAAACAGAACCAACAGTTGGTTTAGGGAGATACAATTATGGAGAGGAAGGAAAACTCCAATAAGTTAAAACAACTCAAGAGACTGGAAACAGAAGCAACAAATACTGTTCTGGTAAAGAAGACCTTTCAGAACACTGTTTCAAGGAGAAACTGAGGAGTGGTCCCACATGTATACTTACTGAGGCCTTCTGTTTAAATGGGAGACAATTTCAGACAAGCACTAAGGCATGAATGGTAGAATTGTTTAAAAGGCTGAAAAGATGAACACTTTTCACCATACACTCAAGTGTTTACTCATAAGCAAACACCTGTAATTGCATGTCTTTATATACCAAGATGTATTTCATAATATTGCATGTTAAGTTCAAAGGAAGCTGATAGGGAAAACATACAAAAAAAATCACCATTACATATAATGGAGTTCAATTAGGAAGACCAAGGCTAAGGTTGACTGGCCCAGAGAGTCTAAGGTAACTCTATTACCTTATGAATCTTGTGGTTACAGATAACCCAGTGACCAAATATTTCATCATAAGAGTATGCTGCTCCTTCATTAAGAGACTAAGTTAAATTACATTATTTTTCTTATTCTCTAATATTTAGACTTTTAAAAATTATTAATTAGTTATTTATTTACATCCCAAGTGTTGTCCCTCCTCCTAGATTTCTTCTCTCCATTCCCCTTCCCCTTTGCCTCTGAGAGAACAGCACTCTCACCTCACCTCCTTCCCACGCAGGCACCCCCTTTCCATGGGGAACCGAGGTGCATCCACTATCTCAGAGGATTAGGTGCATCCACTGTCTCTGAGGCCAGACAAGGCAGTACTCTGTTATATATGTGCTGGGAGCCTCAGACCAGCTCCTGTGTCCTCTTCAGTTGTTGGCTTAATCTCTGGGTGATTCCAAGGGTCTAGGTTAGTTGACACTATTGGTCTTCCTATGGGGTAGACTTTTTTGAGAATAAAAATTGAGCACTCTTATAGATGTGTATATGATTTTTCATACATATTATTCTAGCTGTCATATGTGAATATTAGATGAAGAAGAACAGAGTACAAAATATACTAAACATATATGCAAATAAACATTATGAAACGTTGTGGTATTGTGGTATTTTCTTCTACACATGGTGACAAAAATTGCCTAGGCCTGGTAGCCAAAGCTAGAGCTGAATAAAATACTCTATTGATATCTAAATCTATGGTAACATTAACAGTAATGGAGATAATGACATTAATAGCAGAAGAGGAGGAGATGGACACAGGATCCTCCAGGGATTTATGCAACTTTCAGTCAATTGTAAATGTTTTTGCAAAACACTAACTACATAGAAACTATAAGGTTAACTAAAGTAGGATTCCATGGTGTGGTGGACATTTTGAAATAAATAATCTGAAGTAGGCACACCTACATACCTCAACACTGCTCAATAGGAAAGCTCAAACGAGTCACAGGTTCAGTGCGCCAATTAATTTTAAATGTCAGTTTGCCATATTGCATAATCACCAGAGAAGACAACATTAGTTGAGAGATTCTCTAGATCAGGTAAGCTTGTAGGGGATTATCTTCCTTGTTATCTGAAGAAGAAAACACAACCTATGGTAGATGGCACTATTTGATAGTATAATTTCAAGAGAGTGTCTTCTATGGATAAAGAGAAAGGAAATAAATTGATTAGACGTATATAGAGACAAAAATTTTAAAAGTTTGTAAGCCAAATATAGTATTGTCTTATATTTTCAGAAACAGACTCAAAAAGGTGGTTCCCATTATTAAAGAGGAAACAAAATATCTTTAAAATTTTGTCTAATGGTGGTTTAAAAACACCAATTTGACCCTGATCTGTAAATGTATGCAATCAGATGAGTGTCCAGAATTACTTAAACCAATGCTAGACAAAGCCTTAAAGATATTTTCTTTATTTTAAGTATATGAGTATACTGTCACTGTCTTCATACACACCAGAAGAAGGCACTAGATCCCATTACAGATATGATGAGCCACCATGTGGTTGCTGAGAAAGGAACTCAGGACCTGTGGAAGTGCTCTTAACCGCTGAGCCATCTCAGGGAGATACAACCTGTAGAGACCACCTCAAGTAGATCAGCATGGTCCCCAGGTGAGGGATGGAGCCACCCACATAGCTTAAAATTTCTAACCCAGAAATATTCATGTCCAAACGAAAAACATAGACAAAAAATGAAATGGAACTGAAGAAAAGTCTGTCCAGAGACCACCCCACCTAGGGATCCATCCCATTTGCAGACACTAAACCCTCTACACTATTGCTGATGCCAAAAAGCGCTTGCTGATAGGAGCCCTAAATGGCTGTTTCATGAGAGGTTTTACCAGTACCTGACTAATATAGATACAGGTACTCACGGCCAACCATTGGACTGAGGCTGGGGACCGCAGTGGAAGAGCTAGGTGAAAGACTGAAGAAGCTGAAGGGGATTGCAATCCCATATGAAGAACAGTATCAACTAACTGGACCACCCAGACCTCCCAAGGACTAAAGGATCAACCAAAGAGTACACATGGAGGAATCCATGACTCTAGATACAAATGTAGCAGAGGATACCCTTATCTGACATCAAATGGAGGGGAGGGAAGCTTGATGCACCACCATAGGGGGATGCTGGAGGGGTGAGGTGGGAGTGGATGAGTGGGTGGAGAAGCACTGTTATAGAGGCACAGAAAATGGGATAGGGTATTTGTGGAGGGATAACTGGGAAAAGGAATATCATTTGAAATGTAAACAAATAAAATGATTAATAAAAAATAGACATTTTTCTACTTTAATTTCCAATTCAGGTACTATTACTCTCTTTGTTTTAAAGGTGACAGAGAAGGTTAGACAGAGGTTCAGGTAGAAGGGTGTGGCTAACATGTGGTCTTTCTGTTTGCAGAATCCACACTATCCTGGAGACTGCACATAGGTTATGCACCAAGAATAAGAATTATTTGTAGTAATAATACATCATCAGACTTATTAACTATAACTTATTAGCTATGATGTATTAACTGTCTTTTATGTGTGTGAGACTCTTAGGTATTTTGCCTACATATATTTTTTAGATCATCACATCAATCTTGCTGTTTAAATATTGTTTCTACAAATTACAGCAGAAGAAATATTAATTTAGATGGCGTTGTTTGCATTGAAATTTCAAATCTGTTGACAAGAGATCTAAGAGTTGTGTTGTTTTTTTAATCTAAATATGTCCTGCATTTAGACTTCAAGCCTGCCTAAGGAATAAAAAAGTTGTGACTGTTAAAATTAGGAAGTGTTTGTTCATAATTAATGACTTTAAAATGAAAAGATGCATTTGCCCTAGATACGTATAATATCAAAGCCTAGTATTAGCTTTGAGTTGAGCATTGGAGAAAATTTAGTGGCAAATAGCTACATATTAGCTTTCTTAATATTGTAAAAACTTCCTCAAAATTATCTGTTTATTTAAAAATACTGTCTTTTTGTCCCAGTATAAACATGTACTTATACACAGAGCTTGACAAAACCTTTCTATATTTGGAATGTTTAATTGGATATACACTTCACATTTGCATAGACTCATTAGCTCAGTGATATCAAGGAGAGTTGCGCAGCCAGACATACTGGCTTCCCAGCCTTCAGTCCCTTTGTGATTAGAGTAATGTTCCTGGCTACACCAACATGGGATCTTTGTTCATTTCCAATCCACCAGTTGCAAGCATCCTAACTTTTCTTATCCAGTTCCAGTTTAAAATTCACAAAGTACTTTACTTGAATCATGTTTTTGGAAATTGGTAAGTAATTAAAAATTCAGAATGATTTGGACAGTCTTATGATCAATCTAGCAAGGCTATAATAATTAAAAAATACATATATATTACCATTACCTACAATGCGTAAGGATAATGTTTCATTCCCAAAACTGAAAAAAATAAACAACAAAATATACTTTTACTAATATGAAGGGGCTGGTTTATAATTACTCGTTTAATTTTTTACTTAGGGTTTTTAAATATCCTTTGAGAATTATTTCTATTACCTGCTTAGGGTTGCCGTATGAACAGTTATTTAATAGAAGCACAATTATTACACAAATGATGTTCAGCAATATTGTTTCTATTCTAGAAGCATGATTATGGAAGAAACAAACCTCTGTAGAGTGTAGAGGTAGATTTGAAATACTGCTTTTTAAAATACATTATTAACGGCTTTACTTTACTGAGTTTGTCAGAATACTGACAACATTCCATCTATCCATCATGGGACAGGACGATCTCTTAGAGGTCTGTGCTGAGCAGATGGTCTGAGTCTGCAGCCAGCCTGCCTGCCAGTGTTCCATTGCGCTGGCTCTTCTAGAGCCAGCAGCCACTCACACGCCACCGCTCAGAGTTGGGCATCATTCTCACGTTGTCACCGTTCTTTTGTTTTATTTTTCTGACAAGAAAGACAACCATGGTTTCTGATATATGCACTGTTCAGTGAGGAATGAACTTGGCAACACCACTGGTATTAGATGTATGTGATGAAAGTCATGATGTATTTCTTTGTAACAATTCTATACGCTGGGGAATAAAAGGTCTCTGTACTAGCCTATGTTACCAGGATTTTAGATGGATCATTTACAAGACTCCGCTTCCTTTCTGAAGGATTTCATTCTTTTATTTTTTTCACAACTGAGTATTTTCTAATATTCTAGGCTGTATATTATATTTTTAAATAATATTCAATAATTATTTCATGTTTAATGACTTATTCAACGTTTGAAACATGTAAATTGTATTGCTATGTGTATATTATAGCTCAATATATTTCTCATACAGATTTGGATGCATTTCTCATGGTTTGATTTAGTTCTTGGAGAATCCATAAGAAACAACCTAGTGTCTTATTTATAATTGATGACAAGATAACATGACTCATTGCTATAATTCTTAGGCAGATCTCTTTAATATATTTTGAACCAAAATTAGTTATACTATCAAATCAAATCTTTAATTTGTCAAATAATGAGACTTGAATTATTTCCTAGCTTTTAACTAAATAAAGTTCATTTTGTATATTTAAACATATATGATTTTCCATTTGGTTTTGAATCTAATCTTACGTATTCTTCTTCCAAATATCAAGTTAGTCTAAGTTTTTATTGTTTTATTGTGGGTTGATATATGATTTATGATTATGGAAGAATCCATATATATATATAGTTAGTTAGTTAGTTAGGTTAATAGAATCAAATTGTTATACGAAAATAAATGCCAACTTCAAATTATACATAAGAATGAACTGGGCCCTATACTATTTGAGTGGAAAAGACTTAAATAGAACATACTGAAAGACTAGCCAATCAAGCAATATTAATTTTCAAGTCTTTTGGGTAAATCTTCAACAAAGTATTTCTAATAAGCTTTTACCATCTTAGGATAACATTTTAGAAATAAACATCTTACAATAAAATAAGAAAAGCTAAATATTTACATTTATCATACTTTTATTATTCCCTGCTCTAAAATGTGTTTGTTATGCTGTTACATTTATTATTAAGAAACCTCAAAATCTATGGTACTACCAACATACAATTATTACTTTTTTATTATTATTACCAACATACAATTATTATACTTTTCCAGGTGGAGTATTAGTTTCAGTTTGGCATATCGAGACCTTCCAAAATGTTTAATTCCAAAACATTCTTGTAGATAATGCTCCACTACTAATCTAAAGATAGATCAAAATCATTTTTATGAGCTCTCTCTCCTCTCCCTTATTAAAGTCATTAGATACTAGTTATTAATTAGGAGGGAAGTAGCAAGTCAGGAGAGAAGCATTATAGTTCTTCAGAAAAGAATTATTGTCACAAACAGGTGACTGTCTGCCTTCCCTGAAAATTTAGAAAGCGTTTACATTAATTAATTAAATTCAGTGTTCTTTGTAACCAAATACAAAGGAAAATGTTAAGACCTATGGTAAAAAAACAAAATTACAATCCAAAAGCTAAATACTGTGGACTAACAGAAAAGTTTACTGAAATCTTAAACATCAGTGATCCCAATTGTATCCTTTTTAGGTCAAGGATTATTTTGCTTAAAATAATTTAGAATGAAATTATTGACGTCTATCCATTTTATTTATTTGATAGGGACTTTTAAAAATAATGACTATATTACATTTTACATTATTAACATCTATTTTATATGTTATAGGAACAGAAAATTAGTAATAATAATACTATTATGTAATAAATAATAAATTAGTTATTTTTATTGTGTAATTCAATATTAGTGTCTGTTAAGCATCTAATATAAGTATTTTAAGAATGTAAATTCTCTTTCCATTTTATCTACTTAAGCTTAAATTTGAAATGAAGACAAAATCAACTTGGATTTTTCTCAGTGATGCTTTTATATATAAATAAAGTTTGGAATTTTTATCTCAGGCTTAAAATGATTATTTAACTGTATAAAAAGCACTAAAATTAACTAAGATTTGCTTCAATCTGATAACACATGTTTACCTTAAAATTGTGACAAACTCAACATTATTACTTTTAGAAATTTAATTTATTATTTGCTATAAATACTATTTTAATTTCGAATCACTGTATAAAGACTGTGAAGAAGCTTATTTCGAGGTTATCTTAGGGCTTGGCTGTATAACCCCTCATTTCTTTTGTTGTATACAGAAACTCAACCTCTGTCAATTATTGTGTGTAGCAGTTTTGTCTGTTCTGTCTGACTTCGGACTCCATAGTCTTGCACTCTCCCATCTTGGAGCATATTTATAATTATAATCCTTCCAGAGAACAAAGACACATCTTTGCTTTATTGCAAGTTTCTTTTTAAATTATCAAACCTTGCAGGTAATTTGGACACATTGGATGTGGCTTACAAGACAAAATAAACCACTCCGGGAAGATCAAGAAGTTTTTAAATCATTAAATCAAAATAATGTGTGATAAAATACTATAGATTGGCTGCAAACATAGCTCAGTGGCAACATTGACGTCTTTCTTGAATAAGTCATTGCTTCCATCTCTAGCACTACAAAACTACGCATACACACACACACACTCACACGCACATGCACACACACACACACACACACAGAGAGAGAGAGAGAGAGAGAGAGAGAGAGACGAGACAGACAGAGAGAGACAGAGAGAGACAGAGAGACAGAGAGACAGAGACAGACACCAGACAGAATGAAAAAGAAAAAAGAAAGAAAACCAAAAATAATTTGTCAATACAATTTTCCAATTTCACTTTATTTGAAAGTCGAGGTGATTAAGTGTTCAAAGCACCATCAGCAGCACTTAATTTATAGGCTTGAGGCTAGATTTCAGAGTAAAGCACATAATTAGAAAATTGGTCAATCATTTTAATTTGCTTTGATGCAGTGAGCATGGTAGGAGTTAATGTACATATAATCAATTTTCTTTTCCTTGCTCTTTAATTATTTTGTGTGTTTCATGGAATTTTACAAAAGTTAGTTGATATTCATAATAACAGTCTAAAAACAAACTTTCCACCAAGAAAAGTAAATCTTTGTAAGTTAAATGGCCAATAAGTTCTAGGAAATCTCTAATACACACATTTGTTATATATTTTGCTTTATTTTGATGCTTCTCTGATAGATATATTGTTTCTTTTCCTTGTAATAGAGTTTGAAGTCAGAAATGCCGTAAGAAGTCAGGCTAACTCAGAAGTAGTTGGATAGGACTGAAATATATAGTAATAGAATATGATTGCATTGAGAGTTGTTTGAACTTTATTAACTTTAGTAATATTTACTTATTTATTTGTTTTGAGATGAAGTTTCTTTATGTTGATCTTGAGCTCATCAGGCTGTTGCATCAGTCTTACAGGTAGGAAGGATTTAGTATTGAAACCATAACACTAGAGAATGTCACTGCCATGGGTGAATGTAACTTTTATATTTGTAGCCAGACACTGAAAGGAAATTATATGAGATTCAGCCAAGATCTGAGTACCTGGATTCACTTCTTAAGGCAATGGGAGCATCACATAATTATAATTATGTAATTATTCATTCAGAAGCTGATTACATAATCAATGCACTCAGAAGCTGATACCTGCAATTAAAATGCTAATGGGAAAGTAAGGTTATCTATATAGCTGCTATATATATATATATATATATATATATATATATATATATATATATATATATAATATTTATATGTGGTATCTATTAAACATTTCTGGTCAGAATGTGGGGTGATTTATTATATTTCCTGGTAAGAAACAGCACAACTAAACAATAAAAATTAGTTGATGAACTGTCAAATTCATCAGTAGATATATAAACTAGATGGATAGATATACAGATTTATGACATATCAAATATATGAATATAAATTTAAGTCAGTTTTCAGTACATCCTAGTAGCAGAAAGTAGGTTAAATTATGTCAATATTGTTATAATAAATTACTTGCTTAGAATCTATGGGTAGATTTAATTATTATGTATATCCAATTTCTTTGTGATGATTTATAAATGATCTTGGCAAATGAATGTATTAGTGCATATTAAATACTTTATTAACTCATTTTATTCGCTATGGACATTTGAAATCAACCTAGCCTAGCATCTTACCAGATGTTCCTTTTGTGAAAAATTATTGTATCTGAAATCTGTAGACTAGAATCGAGTTATTGTTACATGACATATTTGAGGAAATACCTGAAGGAATTTCCTGAAGGAGTAATTCATGCAATATTTCTAAGTCATAAAGTAAAAAAAAAAATAGTGTTCAGGTTAATGTCACTGATATTTTCTTATTTAAAATTTCCCATAGTGATATACTTCTCTTTCTTCATATTCATGTGTATGTACAGGATGCACATACATTTGTGAATGTGAGTGTACATGAATGTCAATGGTTGATGTGGAGAATCACTCTGGATTGATATCCATCTTACTCAATGAAAGTGGGTATTTCACTCAATCACAGAGCTTTCTGATGTGGCTAATGTCACTAGTCAGATTTTTCTGGTAACTCGGTTTCTACTTTCTGATGCTAAGATAACGTTTATGTGGGTTCTGGGAATCCAAACTCTGGTGTTCTTGATTGCAGCAAGAACTTTTACCACAAAATATTATCTCTTCGCTCTGAAAAACTCATTCCCTGGAGGTGTTATGGTTTGTATATGCCTGGCCCAGGGAGTGGCACTATTAGAAGGTGTGGCCCTGTTGAAATAGATATGGCCTTGGTGGATTAGGTGTGTCTCTGTGGGTGTGGGATATAAGATCTTCATCCTAGCTGCCTGGAAGTGAGTCTTCCACACTACCAGCCTTCAGATGAAGATGTAGAACTCTTGGCTCCTCCTGCACCATGCCTGCCTAGATGCTGCCATGTTCCTGCCCTGATGATAATGGACTGAACATCAGAATCTGTAAGCAGTCTCAATTAAATGTTGTTTTTGTCAGAGTTCCCTTGATCATGATATTTGTTCATAGCAGTAAACCCTAATGAAGACCGATGGCAAATGGAATCACACTTTTTTCTTTCCTTTTTTAGTTGCAATAATTAACCTTACTTCTCAAAGAGGTTTAAATATTTGAAATTGTACAATTATCTGTGTAATAACCATTATTGAAAGTGAAGTAGGAAACTATGAGATATTAACACAAATTAAGAAAATATCTAAAATACATCTTAGCCTTAATTTTGTCTTATATAATCTCAATTTTATATAATGAAACAAACAAAATCCCCATAAAAGAAGACATCAAGGTAAAAAGTAACATTTAAAAATCAAGCACTAGCATGAGATTATGAGCAACTGTCACACTTTTAGGGAACTCAATTTTGATTCCTAGAACCCACATAGTTGTGTACAAACAATCATATTTCTAATCTCATGGGGGAACAAAGTCCTTAATTGACTTTGCTTATACATATGTACATTCAAGCAAAATATTTATATGCACAAAATAGATAAATAAATAAAATCTAAAATGATTTAAAAATCAAACAGTAAAGTTATTATTTCTTCCTATATAAATAGACTTGATAATGTATATGTCAGAAAGTTTCTTCGTTATAAAAAAATCTCTCTCTCTCTCTCTCTCTCTCTCTCTCTCTCTCTCAACCAGTTACTATAATGTAGACTATCTTTTGCAACCTTGGTCACACAGGCTAGCACAAAAGAAGGAAATGCTTAGGAATAAGGTGAGAGCTACATAACTGGTGCCATGCCCTGAAATCTGGAAGATCATGAGTCATTTCAGTATCTGAGCTATAGGTTTTTAACCTCAAATGCAGAGAGTTAGGATGAGTAGTACTTTAAAAGGCATTGGGTACATGTGCTTCTAGAACTATTATCCCTAATATTCCAGAAGCTAGGTTCACATAATGGAAGAGTTCAAAACATGGACTCTTTTCTTTGGAAACATTCTACAACAGAGCAAACATTGTGCACATATATAGACCTGTGATCTTTCACAAATACAAACTGATGTTATGCTTATTAACATGTTACATCTTGGAAATGATTTTGACTCTATATTTCTAATGATTTATTCTAAAAGTGTGCATGTTCTACATTTGATTCCAACCAATATATCTTCACATTATTTTTTCTCTGGTAGTTTTTCATTGTGGTTTTAAATACAATCAAGATATTAAAATGCATTTCTTACTCAGAGTCATCAGGAATTAAATTTTATAACTGCTCATGCTATGTATATTTACTTTTAAAAAGTATTTATCAGAGAGAACAATTCCCTTTTGACTTAACTTCAGGCATAAAGTGAAGATGCTGGATCACAGGGAGAAATTTACCAGGTTAATTATCTGCAGTCAAAAATGCTTCAAAATCCAATATATTTTTGAGTGCCACCGTGTTGTTACTAACTGGAAATTGTAAATCTGACCTCATAAGAGAAGACAAGTCAAAATGAAAGTGAAAAATATTATATGAGTTTATATGTAGACATTTTATATAAATAATAAAAGTATTTAACACTAGTCTTATCCCTAAATACACCATTATGTATTGTCAGACATTATACAATCTAATCAAAATATAAAGTTCAAAGTATTTCTTGTCCTATGCATTTTACATAAGTGGTATAAAATCTAGACAAATGGTTTGGCTCTCTAGAGTCTAATGTAAGAAAGAAAGCTTAGATTGATGCAGGTCAGAGTTATATCTACCAGTCTAAGTCAAGGTCTGGAATGAGTAAGTGATACCTCAAAGAATTAGCTACCTCTGCAGAAATAATTCAGTACTAAGCAAAATAAAATGAGATATCCAATAACCCTGACAGTAATAAGTTGTGAAACTCATATAGAGCAAACTGTTTTAGTGTATCAGGTCATATTATACATAATAGGAAAATGTAGATATTTCATTAAAAATAAAACTTAGCTTTGAGTCTTGGTCCTATTACTTAGTGACTCCATGGACAGAGTTTATTTATAAAACAGTATGAAACCCCTACATCTCCACTATCAAAAATGAAAAACAGATCAAAGAGAATTATTTAAAATATATATGAGACAACGTATGTATTGTAGAGAGAGAGTCTCTTGAAGTATAGGGAAGTTTCACCTGTCAGTAAAATGCTGTTGGCCTATTACCTTTGTCAGGCAATAGGAGGAAGAGAGAGGCTGTTGGGGGTAATGAAGTCTCAGAGATTTACCTGAAACTCTTAAGAGGAGACAGATGCATGAAACTGATAAGAAAGTAACCAGCCATGTGGCACACTTAGAATTGAATAAACTTGGATTATTGAGATATGAGCTAGCTAGTCAGGGAACAGAGCCAAAGCTATTGGCCTGATCATTTTATTCATATATAAGAAGTCTCAGAGTCATTTTTTGGGGGGAAAACAGGTGTATGGGTGGAACGATGTAAAGTTACAGATTGCTTTAATGATAATGCTATATATAAATTTATTATTATCACTACTATTATTTCAAATGAAGCATTTGGCATGTAGACTAATGATGTGATGTATTTACGTCCTGTGATACAGTCAGGAATCAAAGAGGAAGCTTATGTCTGTATGCATAGATATAGTGACAGATTGATGATGCTTATAAACACCTTCATTTTGTTTCTTTTCACATAATGTTCGAAAGGCTGAAGAGGCACATGTTAGAAAAAACTTCAGTATCCTTAGTATATTCAAACTTCCTCTTTACATATAAATCTCATTAGGACATCTCCAGAATTACATAAAATATATAAAAGTTAGTGTGAAAACAATTTAATTTGGTACCCTGTCAGTACAGCTTTTATAGATAGATGAGGTATGAAATTCCAGACTGATTTGAACATATTTAGATTGACTTGTAAAAACATATATGAGAATGTGTGTGTGTGTGTGTGTGTGTGTGTGTGTGTGTGTAGTGTGGTGTGTAGTGTGGTATGTGTGTGTCTGTGTGTGTGTGTGTACAGAAATGTTAATAAAGTTGATCCAACAAAATCAGTTGGCTTTCATTGGACATTCTCAGACTTCCAGTGTCAAAAATTGATTTCTATCAGAGACAAGAAAAACAATGGATTATAAAGCTGACTGATCGAACATCACTCTAAATGCATCTAGAGGAAAAGTAAAAGCTGAGCAAAGAGCACTAGGATGTTAATATATTGATTCATTAAAACCATGAGCAGAATTCTTTTAGAGGAATTTTTAAAATACCTTTTCATGAGAAGAATTTTATTTGGAATCAGGATATAAGTGGAATATTGTCTTCCCTGTGTTTTCTATAAACCACTTTGCCTCCTGCCAATGTCTTGAAATATGAATGAAACTATTGCATTACTTTTAAATATAACTTCAGTTTCACAAAATTAGCCTTCTCAAACCAGCTACTAAAACCAGTTTTCCCACTATAGGCAATAATTTAGAAATCATAACACCCTCAGTTTTTTCATAATAGGTTAAATACTTAAAGAGTCTTTATCCTGCTTCAGTCTGACTTGAGTCCAAGACACAGTGACCTCTTCATCTCAAAGAGCCTATTATAGCTTAAAACCTTCAAAAATAGTTTTCTTATGTTAACCATATTTCCATATTGGAGAGAGCCACAGTGGAAATAGAATTTATACAAATGAGCTCTTCCCTGCCTGCAGTTTTTCCCTGCTTCAAAAGGGCCTCTTGGGATGACTTATTTTAGTGAAGAAGTATCATAGTAAGTAAAAGGCAACTTTTCTCTAAGGGAGCAGATACACTGTGCCAGACCTTTAACTCCCAACCTTTAATAGAGGGATGGTGAATTAATTTTGTTCCCTATATTAATATTACATCTCTTTTTGTCAAATACTATATTGGATTTTATTCAGCACATTTTAAAATGTAATCAAAAATATTTCTCGCCGGGCCGTGGTGGCGCACGCCTTTAATCCCAGCACTTGGGAGGCAGAGGCAGGCGGATTTAGGGGTTCGAGGCCGGCCTGGTCTACAGAGTGAGTTCCAGGACAGCCAGGGCTACACAGAGAAACCCTGTCTCGAAAAAAACCAAAAAAAAAATATTTCTCATGCTGTTGTAAACATTTTAACATTTACTTCTACCACATAGAAAATGTTTTAATGTATTCATTCTATCATCTCACTGCTTTCCTATAGAATGAGAAACTATGAATAAAATTGAAGCAGGATAACTAATAACAAAGATACGTGTAGATTAAAGAAAGTCTAAAGACCCTAAAATTTCACTTTTCCAAATATTGGGTATGGTATGTGGTCAGCACCATAATGACTGCTCCAACATGACCATATTTCCAGTTGGGAATCTGGAAAAAAGGAGTTGGATGTAATGGAGTTCAGGATAGGTATCTAATTAAGAATTGGAGAGTATGCTTATCCTGGAGTAAGATATCTAGTGGATACTCAAATGTAGAGAATTTTACTTCAAGGCATCTTAAAATCAATACCCATGAAGATATTTGGGTATTTCAAGGGCAAATTTGATGAGTTTAACCAGTTTAAACCTTTTTATTTTCTGTTCCTAGGCACTATTCTTTGCCTAACTCCTCAGATTTAGACTCATTTTAAACATCGACTTTGGAGCTTGCTGTTCTTTTCCCCTTGAGGAGTGAGTGTGACTTGGTGTTCTTCCTATGATGACTATAATGTGTTGGACTTCACCACTGGCCTGGTACAAGGTAGGTTGAATTATATGTCCTTTCTTAGTGCTTATCCTGGAGGAAACTACTTTAAAATAAGAACTCTGGGTTCTTATTCCATTCTCATGATCACTTTGTAAAGCTGTCTCCCAGCAGAGAAGTTAATCTGTAGCAGTAAGCTCTGTGGAGAAGCTGGACCAGGGTGTTGTACGGACTCTCTGTCAACTCTTCAAAATACAGTTGTTTCTAAGTGCCTTCTGTGCTAATAGTGAATTCTCACAGAGTGTACCACCATAATAGAGACAACAGTTCCTGCAGCAGGAGCAATCAGGAACAGCAGACTGAGCCTGAATCCAACACTATGGATGATTTTCTATGTAGCCTGTTACTTCAAGAAAGAATAATGAAATTTCTTCAGTTACAATCTGTTTGTCTTTTCTACCTCATTTGGCAATGCATTCCTGCCTGTTGCTTGCAGTAAGGAACCTCCTGATCTTACTCATTTACCAGAGTCAAATATTTCTTGGATATTAAAGCAGTTATGTGGAACATAAAACCACGGCAGGAAGTTTGGTAAGGTAGAGTAGCACAAGAACCAGAGACTCAGTGGGTACATACTTGAGCCTAGTTGACTCTCAGCTCCCTTCCAGTCCCCTGACTTAAAACACTAAAACACAGAAAATAATGTGACTTTTATAGAACTTTACAAATATCTTATATATATGTTTAATATAAATAGATTTTAGTATTGAATATTTTAGTACTGAATGTTAGACATCATTTTATATAATAGTTCTTTATTCTTAAAGTTAACACATTGTGCATGAAAAGTTTATAAAACTATGTCCGTGCTTATTTTTTAAGTTTGAAATTTGAATAATATGTATTTATATGTGAGATTTAATGAAATTTGTAATTCATCCATACTATCACTGTTTTTTTAGCAGAAAGATATTAATAGTGACATAATATAAACCACCTAAACTCATCTAAACCCATAAATCAATGTAAATCTACACTGGAAAAGTAACACAATACATCAGCATTGATCTGGCAAGAATGAAAACGATACAATTTTTACAATTTTAAATTTAATTGCACTGACAACAGAGTTTAACAATTGGTGGAAAATTAATGCCCTGATTAAATCTCTGCTGGTAAACAGCCAGAGATTTTAACTGTTTATAAATCCTGGTCATCTGTCTTCTATTATTTCTCACTCATGAGATAATTTAAGAAAAAAAAAACACCTTGAAAATTTAAATTCCCATTGACAAATTACCACATAATATTTTATTTAAAATAATAAAGCATCCACCTTTTAAATGTACAGATATTACTTCTCCTATCACTCTTGTATAACAAAGTCAATAAAAAAGTAAAGTATTAGCTTACTTCATGTAGACTTGTTATATGTTTTACCAGAGGGTAAGAAATTTTGGATGGCTGATTGCGGGCAGGTTGTCTTTGTTGCTTCAAGGTTTAGTTTTCTTAGGTGATAGAGGCACAGTATATTAACAGTAGATCAAATGGAATTCTAGGATGTAGGGAAAAGGTAGAGTCATATCAAGAAAGCTGACCACCAGTTTGATCAAGTATTCTTTCAGGTTATCCAGTGATTACAGTCTTGTATATCTGCTTGCATTTGGTTTATTCTTCCATATTCATGGTATATCTTCTTTTTGATTAATAATTACATATATGATATAAATATAGCATGGGGCTTCAGGTTACAACTCTAAGGTCTACACAGAACTGTGTAAACTACCAAAGAAGGGAAATGCTTTCTGTAAGCCTTTTGTACTATAGCTTTCCTTTGTCTGAATAAATGTGATCTGAGTTGTGACAGCATGGACCTTAGCCTAGCCCCTGTTGTGTTATTTAAGTAAGTGAAACCAGGCTAATGTGTAAGATCTTATTTAAAAATAATCAATGGGCAATTTTTAATTCTCAGGCAATTAATTATCAAAATTAGTCAAAAGGAAATAAATAAATAAGAGATGTTAATCTGTGTTCAAATCAGCCTTACATATTGTATTTTACATTTATTGTGGATGATAGCAATCTTGAAATATATAGAAATTTCATTTTTCCAGGTAATAAGCTAATAGTTTAGGGACTTACTTGTTTGAAATAATTTTAGTAAGCCATTAATTTTAAAGGATTTTGAAATATAGACACTGATATACTTCTGTTAAAATATAGTTTTGCAGGAAGAATACTCTGACATCCCTTTGCCCAGTAACAAAATCACATTCAAAGTGCTATTTGGGAGGAGTTCTACAGGAGGAAGGAGGTTCCTAATCAGACTTTAAAGTGGGAAAAATATTTGTTGGACTAACGTCATCCTAGAAAAATCTTTAAAGTAAAATAGGAATATAAAGAAAGAAATCACATAAAATAAAAATATTCTCTATGTCATTATTGATTCTGAAATGTGCTGGGTTTAGCATAAGGGCCCCAAAAGATATGCAGAGTGATACTGAGCTGATACACTGCTGCAGGAAAATATTACCTCTGTCCTAAAACCACAAAAAAATTACATCTTCTAATCACTTGAGTGATCTTGAAAGCAGAATCCTCCCTTGTATGTCCATAGAAATTGTTATAATCTGCTTGTTAATGTCTATAAAAAGCAATTGAAATGTTGAGAGCAATTGTACAGGTATGTATACATGGCCATTCACCAGAATACATGCTCCAACCCATGAACCAGGAACTTCATGCTTGCTTGATCCCTTCTTTGATTTCTTTCAGCAGAGATTTGTAGTCTCAACTGTACTAATCTGTCATGGATTTCACTAGTTTATTTGACAAAATTGTCTTAGTTAATTTTATGTTAGTGTACAACACGATAGAGTACCAAATTTTGTATTTAATGAAAATATTTTATTTTAAATTTGCCAATATCCTTAGGTATATTTTCCAGGCATTTCTTTCAAATATACGGATATGGGATTGTTTTGACATGTTGACTTGGGATAGTTTGTACATTGTCAAATTTTCTACATGTTCTGCAAGGATTTTTACAGATTCTTAGGATTTTTACATATAATTACAGATAAGGGATATGTTTCTCTTTTATACTTGGAATTCTTTCTATCTTTACTTGTAAAATGGACTTAGGCTTCCAATACACTGAGGTAAAAAAGGAAAAAGGTAGGCAATTTCCATTCTGTCCTGATGGGTATTCTGTCAGCATTGGGTTGATAAATTCCATCTGCCTCTAATTGACTGACCATGCCAAGGGAGAAAACATTGTGAGTCCTGTCAGACATTATTTCCTCAGTTTGAGATGTTCATATGCTTTTCTTTCATTTGGCTGACTTTAACACTGGTTTTCAAATAACAATCCAAAATAGCTTTCTATTAGAAATCCCACTGTCATTTCCAATAATCCCTGTTAGGACATTTTTTTCCAGTAATATTTGGTTGGAATTTTTTGCACAAGCAGTTGAAAGAGATCATCCTATCTCCCTTCTCTCAGATTACTGGGATTGCAGAACTGAGCAGCTACACCCGGGCATTTAAAGATTTATTTCAGGGTTAAGTGTCCGGATCGGATCATGTTCATAGGATTGCATATGAATGGGAAGGTGTTGTTTCCTTTAGATCCTTAATCACATTTGCAATCACCTTCAAGCCTATATTTCCAAAAGTACCATCTGATTACCTTCAAAAACACTTTTTTAGAACCTGCTTCTACACACACACACACACACACACATATATATATGTGTGTGTGTGTGTGTATGTGTATGTATACACATATATACACATATATATATGTGTATACACACACATACACACACACACACATATATATATGTGTGTGTGTGTGTGTGTATACACATATATATGTATATACACATATATATATGTGTGTGTGTATGTGTATGTTTATGTATATATGTATATATATGTATATGTGTGTGACAGTATTATCATAAGATTCTGCCCCTTTCTTTATTTCAAAAGTTACTGTCTTGATAAAAAGTAATATATTTTATATACAGTAGTAACTCTGACAACTAATAATGGCAAAAGGGGCCATTTTCCTTGCATTTATTTGATGGCTTTTCTACCAAGGTAAGCTCCCAAAGTGCAGTATCTAGTGTTCCTACTGCAGTGTTTTCCCCTGTGCTTTCTGTCAGTCAGGGCGCTGTAAAATCATTCATGGATCCATTCAATCCATGCATTTATTGGTCTGTGGTTATGCATTAGTCCTTTCACTGTGATTTACCTTTTCATTACATTTTACGTTTAGATTTCATTCATAGGTGCTTAGATGTGCTCCCTCCGAGGAAAATACAGTCTTGACCATGCCAAAACCTTACACTGGAAAGGAATCCTGGTTGCCTAGAAGGCACTCCAGGAACAGCTTCTTTCTCAGGCAGTGGTTGCTACTAAGTCTTGCAACACAGTGAGAAGTCTATCTTGTGCATGTAGATCCATGTGTGGCTTTGAAAATGGTTTTCAGTCCAGCCATTGTTGCCAGGGTTATACTGTATCCTGTATAAACACAATCCTCACATGCCATTACTGCCTTGTTCTACTTCAATTCTGGAGTTAGTGGGTTCCTTTCCATAATTATCTGCGAAGACTTTTATTATTCCTCACAGTCTTTTGTCGGTGTTTTCAGCTGTGGAGTTTAGTTCTTCTTATAATTAGAATGGCTAACAGTAGTGCTGGAGTGACAATATACTCTGGGGTAGGCATGTGGGGTGGGTTTAGTCGGAGACCCACAATATTTTTGCCTTTTTGTGCTTGCATAAGAATGCATGTGTTGATTGAAGACCAAAAAAAGGAGACAATTACCTGTTCTTTTGGCCATGTTTAATTAGAGCAGAGTTTGTACAATGTGGTTTGAAGGAACAGAAAACACTGTCAACTTGATTCAGTGAGTGAAATTATAACCCAAAAATAAAATGTTATTTTCTCTGTTTATTGATAGTATGATTTCTTTGGTAAGCAGGTGGAAAGATATTGGAAAAGAATTCAGTCCTGGAGCAAATAGAGTATCAATGTTGTTGTTGTTTTCTGTTGTTGTTTTCATTTTTTTGTTTTCTTTCATAAATTTATTTCTTTAATACCCAGTTTGTTGACATTATTAAAGTTAATTTGACAAGTAAAACTGTTAGAAGATGTACAGGTGCATATGGCAAAGACCACTTTGTAACAGACCCCAGCGATACTGACATAGCCAACACCATTTAAACACTATTGTTGCTTTTATGCCATAAAATGCAGGAAGTCCAGCATGCCACAAATAGAAAGTCAAATACTATATGATGTACATTATATGCATATTACAAAATCTAGAAGACTGAGAAACAGAACGCTAAGAAAACAGTGCCAGGCTTGATGGGGAGAAGTTGGTATAGGACGCAACTCTCAGGAGCAGCTCTCCCTGAACTAGCATCATTCCATTTCGTTCATTCACTAGAGCAAATTGAAGAAAATTTCTATAACTAAGATGCTGTTTATGTTTAATTTCTACATTTGGACTAGATGAGGATATCAGGAATAGTCTCAATATGTTGCAAAAGAACTTTCCTTGTGGAGGGGTAAGAACAATACTTAGCTGTGGCTATAAGGGTAAGCATTTAGACTGCTATTAGAAATTATATTGGTTTAGAAGAAGGACTTTGATTGTCTTTCCTCTAGAGTTGATGATATCACCAGCCCCAGATAGTAGGCTAGTATTAAAATAGAGACCTTAGGCTAGTTGACCCTGATTTTCACATCCACAACATATTCCTTACACCTAAAACTCAAAAAAAGCAGCTTGAAAGAGAGAGAAGAAAGATTTTAAGAGGCAGAGGACTACAACATCAGCTGGGTGTTACACACATACATACATACATACATACATACATACATATGTATGTGTGTGAGTGTATATATGACAGTGAAGCTATACACATAAAATCTTAATAATATCATCACCTAAACAAGACCAGAAAAATGACAACACCAGTTGACTTAATATGAGCAGTATTGAATAGACCCAGCAGAATATAGCTAACAATAACAACAACAATAATAATAGCTCAATGTTTTAAGGAGTTGGGTAGACACATCATGAATTGGGAAGAAATGGGGAAAGGTTGAAATAGCACAAATCTAGAATTCAGAAATGAAGATTTTCAAACAAATATTTAATAACTTAAAGTTAAAAATTAATGGAGTGTTTCAAATGAAAAAAAACTCAAAAAACAACTTACCAATTAAATTATGTACCTAAAATTTATTATTTCATTTGAATTCTGAACTTTAAAATTTACTAGTAGTTGTGTGTTTTGTTGTGTTTGTTTGCTTGTTTTTCAAGATAGGGTTTCTCTGTGTAGCCTGGGTTATCCTGAAACTTGATTTGTAGACCAAGTTGGTCTTGAATTCTCCTGGGTGATGATTAAAGGCATGTGCCTGTAATGCCCAGCTACTAGTATTTGTGTTATATTGTATAGTACAAATCTTCATTTAGACTTTCACATATAAAAAGCTTTAGCTTCTGTAGGGAAGTTTGCAGATTCACAAATAGTGTGGAGATAATAATCTTTGCATTCCCTGGTCTTTCCTAATAAATTGATTGCATTAGCACCTAGAGCTGTACAAGATACACATCTGTGTCTTCACTGTGAACTTCCCTCTCTGGAGAAGGATACCACCCATTCTGCATCATGATATCTCATCTTGGCCCTGCTGAGAATCTAATGATGTGTAATGGCTGTGTGGTGGTTACTAAATCACGTGGTAGTACAGATAATATTATCTATGTGTAGTAGTTACAAAATCCCACTGATAGTATCAATGAGCCTCATTTGAATATGTCTGAATACAGAAATATCTTTAAAACATGCTCAGGCTATTTGAAACTTACTTCTCAGCTAAGGTAAGAAAAGGAAATGATCACACAAAAGAACTAGTGATGGGTATGAACATAGACACAGAATATCAACATTAATGTATGAAAATTCTCCCTTAATTCTCTTCAGAACAGCCTATGAAAAAGTGAAATTTGTGTCATTCGGATTAAAAGAAACATTGTGATGACATTCAAAGAAAAATACATAAGCGGTAGAAAGGGCTTTGAGGGTAATTTCAAAGTATATAAGATGCTTGAATGGCAGGAAGCTTCTAGAATGTAAAGATAGCATGTTCATGTAGATAGATTCTTCTTTATGAAGCAGTGAAAGCAAAGACAAAGTTTTCCTTCAGTGCTGGATGGTCCACACTCATAGTCTGCCTCTTGAATAGTGCTTTGATAGATTTCTAAATACGCTGAGACTAATGGCAAATTGTTGTCAATAACATTGATTTTTTTTCCAAATTTTTTTTCCTCAGGAAATAGCTGAGAACGTCAATATGTTGCAGACTGTCTCAGTGTTAACAGTTGCCAGGAGAAACGAAAGTAGCATTCTTTCACAGTATTCTTGCTCAGTGTGCGTTCCTTTGATAGGTGCAAAACATCTCAAGCATAAGAGAGGAAAAAGATAAATGTTTCATGTGAAGTATGTTTGAACTCCTACAGAGTTTCGTAAACTTTTATGTGCAAACTTCTAGGCCCAAGAGTTCCTGAAAGGATGACTATATTTAAATTTTCCATTAAGTGTTTTTAATGAGTTTACATTTCAAATGTAAGTAATTATTTGCATACTATCGAGCATTTTCTAACTTAATACATCATGCATAAAATTCTATTCACCATGGGGATTCTGGGTGGCAGTGGTGCATTGATTGTATCCCATTTCAAAAATGAAACATCTAAATTAAACTATTTTACCCAGCATGCAGAAAAGATATTTCTAAATTAACATTTAAATGCAGATTTTCCAATAACGAGCTAGATGCCTTCATTTCACCATATTATGAACAATGTGGAAGATTTAAATAGATCAGAAGAATGAATGTCTAAATCAGTCCCAGGGTACTTTATCCGTGAGTCCATGGGAAATATTTCCTATCTTTTATCTCTTTAAGTTTTGTTTGATGTGTGCTATGTTTATATGAGATATATACTGAAGCATAGCAGGCATCTAGCGTACATATATGACTAAATAAATAAATAAATAAATTTTCTAAACAGGAATATTATTTTCCTCTAAGTCCAGAGTTGGGACATGCAGTTACTCACTGTCTGTCAAACAAGTATCTGACATTTGTTACAAAGAGTGCCACAATGCTCATTTCTTTTGTTATATTTGTGGGAATGACAACTCAAGACAAAAGATAATAGGTAACATGTAGGGAACACATATGACTGTGTAGTATATAATAAAGACTTACTATTAACCCATGAACACAGGACAAACCTATTTTTGGACAAAAACATAAAGAAACCAGATCATCATGAAAAAGTCACTAACATAAACAGATTAATTCACTCAAGCTGATAGCACAGTAAAGTAATTATTTACTGCAAATTCTTAATCTAGTTAATGTTTAAAACTCCCATTAAGACCCTAACATTAGAAGTTAGTAGCTAACAATAAAGTGGGTGATTGCATGTTTACATTTTTAAAAATATACTTCCTAATATTTTAAAAAGACAATTTAATCTATTAATCATTTCTTCAATGATTTCAAAATTTCAGTATGACATATAAAATATCATAAAAATCATCATAATCATGATGACTATTTCATGGATATAACCATAAAATTATATATATATATATATATATATATATATATATATCCATAAAATAGTAAATATATATATATATATTCCATG